>NC_069505.1:83646538-83946538 GCF_027579735.1 Bombina bombina | reverse complement strand
ACACGCCTCATTGGCCAGCTCATAGCGGTTGGATTATTATAAAGTTCCTTCTCGTACCACATTCAGTAGATCTGTAATTCCCTCACTTTACAGATCATGCGTTGTTGTTTTGAAGGAGGAGCTGGTAAAGGCTGCTGGACAGTCAGTGCACTTCACCACTGACCTATGGAGTGCTCCTAGTGGCCAACATGCCTTCCTGTCTTTGACGGCACATTGGTGGCTGCCAAATGTGTCACCACCAGTTATATCAGCCAAAAGTTCAGGCTCAAAAACCTCAGACTCAGTGACTGGTGCAGTAGCCAAGGGGTACCGCTCCTTTCTCCTGCATGCTGAGGTGATGGATCATCAGCACACCTCACAGAACATCCGACATGTACTGAGTAATATGGTGGCTCAGTGGCTAGGAGAGCAGGCAGGGACAAAGGTACAAATAGGTTTTGTTGTCACTGATGCGGCAGCCAATATGCTAAAGGCGCTACGGGATGGCGGGTTTGTGGGTATACGCTGTTCGGCACATGTACTGCATCTTGTTGTTAAGTTTGCCCTCGATCACGATACTGGAAGGTTGGCAACACTTTTGGAGTGTTGCCGAAAAATAGCTGGCCACTTCCATCATAGTGTCAAAGATAGCCATCTCCTTAGGCAGGAACAGAAAAATTTTGGACTTGCAGAGCACCGGCTCAAACAAGATGTGAGTACTAGATGGAACTCCACATTAGATATGCTGGAGCGTATATTTGAACAGCAAAAGGCAATCCATGCAATGGCATACAAACATTCCATTGGCATTGACAGACCACTGGGCAGGGATGACTGGGCCATGATTGAACAGGTAGTGGCAGTCCTCACACCTTTTCGGGCGGTGACAGAAAATTTAAGTCAAGAGAACGCTAGCCTGGCACAAGTCATTCCCCTCTTCACTCACCTCTCTAACCTATTAGATAATTTCCTTACTAATAGGGAAGTATTGCCTGGTGGTAATCTTCATGATGATGTTGCTGCCCTTGTAAGGAGGTTGAAGGAGCAACTGACTCGGCGCGTAAAAGAGTGCATCGACAGTAGCCCTCACTATATGCTAGCCACACTTTGTGATCCTAGAGTAAAGGGAAAGATAGCACTCCGTACAAATACCTTGACCTCATGGCGGGACAAATTGATACAGAGGGTGCGTGATAGACAAAAAAAAATGTCACCTGTAGAGGAAGATGAAGAGATGACAGAGTCTGATAGTGAGACTCTGTCACCCAAAAGCTCTAGCACTGCTGCTTGTCCTCGTCCCACCACAGCAGCTACTTTTTGGGCTGATACACTGGGCACATTGGTTGGAGACATTAGAGATCCCCCAATGAAAGAGAGCAATGCTGCCGACACGGTTAAGCTTTACCTATCTCAACCTCCCCTGCCCCCCAGTACTGATCCCTTGACATTTTGGGATGAAAAGAGGTATTTGTGGCCTGTCCTGTCTGTGGTAGCCCAAGAGCTACTTTCCTGTCCCCCAACCAGCGTCCACAGTGAACGTGTATTTTCAATCACAGGAAATACACTTTCACCTCATCGTGCACAGTTGTCCCCCCATCTCCTGGAGCAGATGACATTTTTAAAAATAAATCTTCCAAAGCTGGGTTACCCAGCTCTCAGCTTTGATTCAGATTAAAAAGTGGATCATATAATCTCCTGCTGACCCACTTGTGCAGTGTGCCAGTCAGTACTGGACTGGGAATTAAAATCATCCCTGAAAAATTGGGCGAACAGCCCTATTTTCCGTCCACTCAGTATAATGCACACATGCAATTTTTCACAAAGGTGAGATTACTGTGATACTCCTTCCCCACAATATTTTTTTTCCAAATTATAGTATATAATTTTTTAATTAATTTTTTCAACATATTCTTGCTATATGCACTGTAAAGCCCAATTACATCCATTAATCAGCACTTTAAATTCTAGCTTTTTCAGCCATATCTGCTCCCGCCCAACAATACATTTACTGGTATCCCGTTAGGCTAATCCGGCTTTGCTGGTTGTCATTACATGACAAATCAATCATCATGGCTCCTAAAGCAAAAGATCTCTTATTTGGATGATATTTTTTAGTTAGCTAGAGGTCATCAATAAAGTAACTTCCCAAATTCAAAATTTTCTACCCCTCTTTGAGACATAATATATTTTATTCCCACTACAGCAGGGTATCCATCCAAAATGTAAAACAAATTACAAATAATTTAAACTTAAAAGCTAAGGCCCAAAAATCCCATTATTTTGATTTATATTAGTAATTTGAAGGTAACGTCATGTGACCTTCAACCTTAAATATTTCATAATAAACATTGAAATGTTATGTGATGATTTGTCATCGAATGGCGACCCAAAAATAAATTTCTATTTGACAGCGATTTTACTTCCCAAGGGTTTGATGGTTGATTTTATTACAATTTCAACTTTCTATTGACTTTCTTTATATTTTTCGTTATTTTTTTAGATATTGATTTAGCCGCCCTAAACAAGCTTGCTCAAGCATTTGTACTAGTGTATCCATTTTTTTTTTAAATCGTTTATAATTAATAAGTGCACCTTCATCCTAATTTTACAATTGTTAACACATATTTACACGCTACACGAAAAGTTTCTGTTGTAAGCATTGTCACACATTAGTTACAGTTCAAGTTAAGCCACAATTTTTTTTATTAGTTAGTGGGAGTTTTGGAGACTGTTATCCAAAATTATTGTCTTAATGTTTAGGAAAAAAAACATTGAATTACAACTAAGAATAATATTTTTGTGCAGTAAGAAAAAATATTAGTGATCCAAAAAAATATAGATTGAACAATCAGCCAGCTGCTACCATACGCAAAAAAATACGGTTAATCTCTAGGACAGTGTTGTCATTCTGGAAGTCCTCTCCTCATAAGAAAAAAAAACAATAATAGTAATGCTTTGCACAGAGGCACAAACAAGTGAGTGACTTTTAAATTTACCACTTAATCCACACATTCCATAATTTATTTACATTTATTAATAAAATATTCTGTGTTTCTTTCTCATGTTTTTCATAGAATTCTAAAGAAAAACTGTAGACTTGACTTTGAGGGAGGAGACAGACCTTAAAAAAGAGGATGCTACAAGGAGTTCACGGGTAAGAATTATCAATACATGTTTACTTCAAAATAATTTTTATTGAACCGGCATGGAGTGCTGCTCATAAAGAAGGTTTTTAATGTAACTTTTAATTTTTAAACTTTGTAAAATAATATAAGTATCACAAGTTTGAGTCAGAAAATTAAGTTATATAATAAAGTTCTATCTATGTTTCAGGTCAGGAAACATTGTGTAAATTCAGATAAATTGCATCCAAAATGGATTCGTGCATTTGATCAATTGCTTGCCTCTGATCTCTGTTGACACGGGCTAATGCCCTGTCTATGTGTCTATGGACATCTTTTCTCATATTGTTGACCGCTTTTGTTAATTTTTTTGTTGCCAGTAAATTTTCCAGAAGTAATTCTTTCGTCCGGCTATACCGATGTTGTTCTTCCAGTTGAGGTGCTTGAGTCTGGGCTGTCTGCTCATCCACAATGGGGGCATGGTCTTCTGTTGATGTTTGGTCAATGATGACAGATGACGATGGTGAAAAGCATGTTGCTTTAATATTTACAACAGGACTTCCCTCTACACAAAGAACAGGTGAATGCAGTTGACTGCTATGGCTTCCACCTGCAGAAATGCCGCATAGTTCTGAAATAGATGAAACAGTAATCAAATATTATTTTGTTGTATGAAAACCAATGTATTTGTCGACATGTTGTACAGACATAGAAAGACTCTCGCTAAAAGATTTCTTCCATAATATCTAAGAAAAATACAGCAACAGACTATCCACAAACTTTTATTATACATTATTCGCTCAAATATATTTTAATATCCAGGATGGACCGATTTTATCTCTCTGTCAAATCTAAATAAAAGTTATATTCAATTAAAGGGATACTAACCCCACATCTTTTCTTTCATGATTATGATAGAACATGCAATTTTAAGCCACTTTCTAATTTACTCCTATTATTATCAATTTTTCTTTGTTCTCATGTTATCTTGATTTGAAAAAGCATTAATTAAAGGTTAGGAGCCGGCCCATTTTTAGTTCAGCACCTTGGTAGAGCTTGCTGATTGGTTTGCTACATTTAGCCACAAATCAGAAAGTGCTACCCAGGTGCTGAACAAAAAATGGTCCGGCTCTAAAGCTTACAGTACTGCTTTTTCAAATCAAGATAGCATGAGAACAAAGACAAATTGATAGTAGGAGTAAATTAGAAAGGTGCTTAAAATCTCATGCTCTATCTGAATCATGAAAGATTTTTTTTTTATTTAGTATCCCTTTAATAAATTTATTTGTAGAAAAATTGCGTTATAAATCATTTGTAGCTGATTATTTTTGATATAGTAAAGGCTTAATTACATAAAATGTCAAGATAATTTTTGCCTGTCTTGTTTGTTTATATTTTCAGTTTCTTATAACTTACGTGGAGGAGTAGTGGGCATCTCTCCACTTCCAGAGGCTGCTACTGGTGGGATCCGAATCCGAGTTACTAACACTGTTAAATATAGAATAAAATCAGCACAAGCCAAGGTATACTAAATTATAGATAATAAGTTTGTGTGAAGACATCAATATTTATTTTGAATATTAATTTTTTTTTTAAAAATGGTAAAGCATTAAAAAAAAAAATATTTAATGAAAAGGTGAATAGTGTGCCATACATTTAGCAGAGAATGGTCAGCTGATAGTCGCAACAAGTGGATGGCCGGCAGAATCCTTATCAGGCTGATGAAAGTCATTATATTAAAATCGCGATACAATGGATAATTAAACAAATATTTGACTTTCAATATTTTGAAAGAGCAGGAAATATAAAGCAGCATTATAAATGTATAGTCCTATCATAACATTTGTTTTGTTGTCTTCTTATTATTGTTATTTTATAAATCAAGAATGTAAGCAAGCACTATGCCACTATGCATGGGTTGGAAAGAAAAAAAAAAAAAAACGGGGACCAGGCTTACATTATTGGTTTCTAAAACAAAGATAATATTAGAAAACAAAGAAAAATTGATTATCAGATACTGTAATTAAGTAGGTTCATTTGCTGTTCTAGCAGATTCTAGTATGAAATCATGAAAGAAAAATGTTTGGTTCATTATATCTTGAAGCACAACACTTGATCATGGAAAGTAACTTTCCAAGAAAAAGGTAACAGGGCTAGTGAACTGGGACAGGATACATTTTGAATGTAATACTCTGTGAGAAAAATCGAATCTTCAATACATCTTTTTTTTTCTAAAACCTATGTTTGTATTTCTTATTTAGGTACTTACCACCAGAACTCGGCTGAGGCGTGCTTGGGGCTGATCGCCCTGCAGAGTGTTTTCGGTGATCTGGAAAACATCAAGGATAAGAGACAGGTAAGTCTAACACGTGTATTAGTGAACAATAGTTATTAGTGATGGGCTAGGGAACTGGGACAGGGTACTACTATTTGAATGTAATACTCTGGGAGTAGAAATCTAATCTTCAATCCATTTTTTTTATTCTACAACCTACTTTGTATTCCTTATTTAGATACTTACCAGAACTAGGCTGATCAGTGCTTGGGGCTGATGATCGCCCTGCAGATTTTTTTCGGTGATCTGGAAAACATCAAGGATAAGAGACAGGTAAGTCTAACACGTGTATTAGTGAACAATAGTTATTAGTGATGGGCTAAGGAACTGGGACAGGGTACTACTATTTGAATGTAATACTCTGGGAGTAGAAATCTAATCTTCAATCCATTTTTTTTATTCTACAACCTACTTTGTATTCCTTATTTAGATACTTACCAGAACTAGGCTGATCAGTGCTTGGGGCTGATGATCGCCCTGCAGATTTTTTTCGGTGATCTGGAAAACATCAAGGATAAGAGACAGGTAAGTCTAACACGTGTATTAGTGAACAATAGTTATTAGTGATGGGCTAGGGAACTGGGACAGGGTACTACTATTTGAATATAATACTCTGGGAGTAGAAATCTAATCTTCAATCCATTTTTTTTATTCTAAAACCTACTTTGTATTCCTTATTTAGGTACTTACCAGAACTTGGCTGAGACGTGCTTGGGGCTGATGATCGGCCTGCAGAGTATTTTCGTTGATCTGGAAAACATCAAGGATAAGAGACAGGTAAGTCTAACACGTGTATTAGTGGACAAAAGTTGTTAGTGATGAGTGTCAACAGACCATAATAGGCATTTAATGTCATGGTCGATTTTTTATATTTTAAATATTTGAAGTCACATTACAGAAAAAAGGATGCAAAGGCCACAGCGTATAAAATTCAGGTATTGGTGAGGTAGGGAAAGAAAAAAAAAGATGACATGAGGAAAAAGGATATAGAGGAACAACAAATGAAGGGGCATAGGGGAGTGAGGGGAACACAAAAGAAGGGCCATGGTGAGGGAGAAGGATGATATATATATATAATTATTATTTATATAGCGCCTTTCTCACAGTGGTACTCAAAGTCTTGAAGGTCATTTTCAGCGCTCGCTCTCAAAATTTAAAAAAATCGGCAGTTGGATAGTTATAGTTGTTATTATTAAGAAATGTAATGGTACTCATTTGAGCGACATCAGAAGGATTAAGGGCTGAGTTGGCCCTGCTGGGATTTGAACATTTGTATCTTTGAACAGGCTTTTGTAGTCATGGCATTTTGACAATCAAGCTACCTCACCAGACTTATAAAAAGTGTGATTTTGATTCTCTCATATACAACTATGACAGATGCATTCATATTCCATCTTTCACATTCACAATTCACATACACAAGAAATGTATGTGGATGATGGAAATTGAGTTTTGAAATATGTTTATGTAACTATATATGCTGCCTAGAATGCAACTCCTGTCATACATGATTTTTTGGCCTTACAGATATGGGTCTTTCTTTATTTGTTTAAAAAAAAAAAAAAAAGGGAAATTGTAATAGCTAAAGGATAAATCGATTGTCTTTTATTCCACTTTATTCCCTTTTTTTTTGGTTTTTATTTCCACACCCATGCAAAGTAATCAAAGTAATCGTATATTTAATTTTACTCACCAGCTCTCTTTTCCCTGACAGATTCGTCTCTCCTACTTGAGCTTCCTTCTCCAGTGACAACAGCCTCTTCAAGAAGCTTGTCCCGCATCTCCATCTCCCAACTGTTAAAACGCACTCTCTTTGTGGAGTGCATCAATGACATTTTCTTTTTTACAATGGCCCTGCAATCATAATACCTATAAATAAAATAAAAACATATTTTTGGTTATTGATAAACTATACTGACTTTATTTGAAAATAAGGATTTCTTACATTTTGCATCAGATACATCCAAAGAATACCAGCGGAGCTATTGGAAATGAATGACAGTGCCTGACCTTTACCACGGATTTTTTTTGTTTTAAAAAGTTATATTATAGAGATGGATAGATTAATAGAAATATATATATATAAATTCACAGGTTATTGTTGTTTTATATGAATGTAAAATTTAGTTATGTAACAAATAAATTGGGTTTGTTTTTGTAAAGTTAGTACAGTAGTCTTTGCTTATCTGTTATACATTGAAATGGACTATAAAGTGAAAATAAAGTTTTCTGATTCTGAATCAGCTAGATCAGAATCAGATAATTGGAAAGTTAAGGGGACATGAAAAGAAAACAAAATATTTTGCCTGATTCAGATAGAGGATATCATTTTCCAAACATTTAGCATTTACTTTGATTTTCTAATTAATTTCATTCTCTTGGTATCATTTATTGAAGGAGCAGCAATGCACGAATAATTTCTAACAAAACACCTGGTTGAGCCAATCAAAATTGAAATATATGTATATGCACTGTGCAGCCACCAATCAACAGCGAGAAAATAGCTTCTCTGCTGCTCCAAAGCTTGCCTAGAAAAAACATTTCAACAAATGATAAGAGAAGGAAGATAATCAAATAATATATGTTATTTTGAAAGTTATTTAATTAAAATTTTATTATCTATATGAATCGTGGAAGAAACATTGATTCATGTCCTTTTAAATATATACATTTAATAATTTACTTCATTTATATACATTTAATTTACAGTCTTTTTATGTAATAACTTCCTGAGCATGTGCAGAAGCTCACAGGGTATACATATAGGGCATATTTATCAAGGTCTGGCGGACCTGATCCGACATAGCGGATCAGGTCCGACAGACCTCGCTGAATACGGCGAGCAATACGCTCGACCTATTCAGCATTGCACCAGCAGCTCACAAGAGCCGCTGGTGCAACGCCGCCCCCTGCATACTCGCGGACTATAGGACGCCAGTAGGGGGGTGTTAATCAACTCGATCGGGTTGTGTTGTTGCGAGTTTTGTCCGCCTGCTCAGAGCAGGCGGACAGGTTATGGAGCAGCGGTCTTTGTGACCGCTGCTTCATAACTGCTGTTTCTGGTGAGCCTGCAGGCTCGCCAGAAACACGGGGCATCAAGCTCCATTCGGAGCTTGATACAACATATGCCCCATAGTCTGTGATTGGATGATATCTGTCACATATACAGGTGACCATAAACAAATATAATTGGTATAAAAATAATTGTATACATTTTAATGAAGTGTTAGAATTGCATTGTATTTTTATTAGCTATAGCTACTTCTTAATTATGTTATTTATTAAACAGCATGAGCGGTCCTTTAACCCCTTAACGACCGAGGACGTGCAGGGTACGTCCTCAGAAAAAAGGCAGTTAATGCCTGAGAACGTACCCTGCACGTCCTCGGTGTGGAAAGCAGCTGGAAGCGATCCTGCTCGCTTCCAGCTGCTTTCCGGTTATTGCAGTGATGCCTCGATATGGAGGCATCCTGCAATAACCTTAAATGGCCATCCGGTGCAGAGAGAGCCACTCTGTGGCCCTCTCTGCACCGGACATCGGTGGCCGGTAACGTTGGTGGGTGGGAGCTGACTTGGGAGGCGGGTGGGCGGCCATCGATGGGCCGGGTAATGTAGAGGGGGGCGGGATCGGGGGCGGGGGCGATGGGGGCGCGCACAGGCGCGCGCGCGTGCACGTCGGGCGGCGGGCGGGCGCGTGCACGGGGCGGGAGCGGGTGGGAACCGCTACACTACAGAAAAGACTGTGGTAAAAGTTTGTGTAAAGCTTTTTATTTTTAAAACAAACCCAGTCAAAGGTATCTAGGAGGGGGTGGGGGTTTGTTCTTTGGTGGGTAGGGGAGCTACACTACAGAAAATGGGGGATAATAATAATAATAAATAATAAAGCAACTATTTTTTTTTATAAACTGGGTACTGGCAGACAGCTGCCAGTACCCAAGATGGCGGCCATTAAGGCAGAGGGGGAGGGTTAGACAGCTGTTTGGTGGGGGATCAGCCAGGTTGGGGGCTAAGGGGGGCTCCTACACAGCAGCATATGTAAATATGCTTAAAAAAAAAACCCAAAAAGCCTAAATATATATTTTATTTTAGTACTGGCAGAGTTGCTGCCAGTACTTAAGATGGCGGGGACAATTGTGGGGTGGGGGAGGGAAGGGAGCTTTTTGGGAGGGATCAGGGGGTCTGATGTGTCAGGTGGGAGGCTGATCTCTACACTAAAGCTAAAATTAACCCTGCAAGCTCCCTACAAACTTCCTAATTAACCCCTTCACTGCTAGCTATAATACACGTGTGATGCGCAGCGGCATTTAGCGGCCTTCTAAGTACCAAAAAGCAACGCCAAAGCCATATATGTCTGCTATTTCTGAACAAAGGGGATCCCAGAGAAGCATTTACAACAATTTGTGCCATAATTGCACAAGCTGTTTGTAAATGATTTCAGTGAGAAACCTAAAATTGTGAAAAATTTAACTTTTTTTTTAATTTGATCGCAATTGGCGGTGAAATGGTGGCATGAAATATACCAAAATGGGCCTAGATCATTACTTGGGGTTGTCTACTACACTACACTAAAGCTAAAATTACCCCAAAAAGCTCCCTACATGCTCCCTAATTAACCCCTTTACTGCTGGGCATAATACCCGTGTGGTGCACAGTGGCATTTAGCATCCTTCTAATTACCAAAAAGCAACACCAAAGCCATATATGTCTGCTATTTCTGAACAAAGGGGATCCCAAAGAAAAATTTACAATCATTTATGCCATAATTGCACAAGCTGTTTGTAAATAATTTCAGTGAGAAACCAAAAGTTTGTGAAAAAATTTGTGAAAAAGTGAACGATTTTTTGTATTTGATCGCATTTGGCGGTGAAATGGTGGCATGAAATATACCAAAATTGGCCTAGATCAATACTTTGGGATGTTTACTAAAAAAAAATATATACATGTCAATAGATATTCAGGGATTCCTGAAAGATATTAGTGTTCTAATGTAACTAGCGCTAATCTTGAAAAAAAAAATGGTTTGGAAATAGCAAAGTGCTACTTGTATTTATGGCCCTATAACTTACAAAAAAAGCAAAGAACGTGTAAACATTGGGTATTTCTAAACTCAGGACAAAATTTAGAAACTATTTAGCATGGGTGTTTTTTGGTGGTTGCAGATGTATAACAGATTTTGGGGGTCAAAGTTAGAAAAAGTGTGTTTTTTTCCATTTTTTTTCTCATATTTTATAATTTTTTTTAAAGTAAATTATAAGATATGATGAAAATAATGGTATCTTTGGAAAGTCCATTTAATGGCGAGAAAAACGGTATATAATATATGTGGGTACAGTAAATGAGTAAGAGGAAAATTACAGCTAAACACAAACACCGCAAAAATGTAAAAATAGCCTTGGTCCCAAACGGACAGAAAATGGAAAAGTGCTGTGGTCATTAAGGGGTTAACAATAAGATATTTATATTATAAGGACAGGTATGTTTGTCTGATGCTGTCATGCACATACTAGAGAGTGAGACTGCAGCATGAGCGGTCCTCTAACAATAAGATATTTATATTATAAGGACAGGTATGTTTGTCTGATGCAGTCATGCACATACTAGAGAGAGTGAGACTGCAGCATGAGCGGTCCTCTAACAATAAGATATTTATATTATAAGGACAGGTATGTTTGTCTGATGCAGTCATGCACATACTAGAGAGTGAGACTGCAGCATGAGAAAAACATACCTGGACTTAAAAAATAATACAACCAACGCTGAATGTGCAGTGGAGAGTATAGAAAACTGCACGAGAAAAGCATGAGGACGGTGCTGCTCAAAGTGAATTTGATAATAAATTGATAAGTATAATTTTTTTTATAAATGAATATTTAAAGGCACACTGAAGACAAATTTTTTATTTCAAGATTCGGGTAGAGCATAGAATTTTAATAAAATGTAATACTATTATTTTTTTTTTATTAATATTTAGTCAGTCTCCTTGGAGCTTGATTTGAAAAAGAAGGAATGTAAATAATTGTAAAGCTTAAAGGGACATGAAAGCCAATTTTTTTATTTCTTAATTTAGAAAGAGAATGTCATTTTAAACAACTTTCTAATTTACTTCTATTATCTAATTTGCTTCATTCTCTTGATATCACTTGCTGAAAAGCAGATCTAGATATGTTCAGTAGCTGCTGATTGGTTGCTGCACCTAAAGGCCTTGTGTGATTGGCTCACACATGTGCATTGCTATTTATTCAACAAAGGATATCTAAAGAATTTAGCAAATTAGATAATAGAAGTAAATTGGAAAGTTGTTTAAAATTGCATGCCCTATCTGAATCATGAAAGTTTAATTTTAACTAGACTGTCCCTTTAAGAAATGGAACAATTTTTGGTTCAGCATCTTGGATGGCGATTGCTGATTGGTGGCAACATTTAGCCAACAATCATCAAGCACTACCCAGGTACTGACCCAAGGATGGGCTGGCTCATAGGCTTACATTCATTATTTTTCCAATAAAGAGATAGTTACCAAGGGGTTAATTTATCAAGCTCGATACGGGGCTTCATGCCCCTGAGGCTCGCAGGAAAAGTTATGAAGCAGCTGTCATTTATCGATGTGCGGCGGACATGATACGCTACATCGTATCATTTCCCCTCGCACATTAATACATTGACCCCCAAGAGAACACAGAAAATTTGATAATAGGAGTAAATTAGAAAGTTGATAAAAATAAATATTGATGCTCTATCGGAATCGTGAAATAAATAATTTTGGTTAAGTGTCCCTTTAAGTTTGAATCTGACTTTGTGCCCCATAAAGTGGATTAAAGTTTATCCCTTGCCTTTATTTATAAATCATGAGAAGTAAAATATATATAATCCAAAAAAAGAATATATTTGGTATTTTTTGGGCAAAGTTTCCATCTTTAATTCTGTAAATATTATAAAAAAGGCCTTAAATGGATAATTAATAAAATAGTAAACACAAACATTTTATTTCAAGATAGAGATGAAAATTTAAACAATTATATAATTTAATAGTAAGTCATTAATTCTTCATTCACATGGAATCTTTATTTGAAAGCAGGAATGAGCATTTTTTAGGTGCAGAATTGGTTTAATAAATGTTGCCAGTTGCCACCAATCTCAAAAGCTCGCCAGGGGGTACTAAAACAAAAAATGGGACGGCTATGTCCTGTCCTTAAATTATCAAGCTACAATTTCAAATAAAGATAAGAGAAAAAAGACTAATTAATAATAAAATAGGAGTCATTAGAAAGTTGATTAACAAATAAATGCTCTAGCAGAATCATGAAATATATTTTCAGAGTTTACTATCCCTGGCTTTAAGCTTGACTTACATTCCTGCTTTTTCAAATAAAGATGCCATGACAATGAAAAATAATATTAAATTGAATGTATTTCTTTAGTTTACACATTTTGGCCTGTGTAGTATGTACACACAGGCTAACTAGAGTTAGTTTATTTTTACTATAAAAGAAAATTGATTTTGAAAACTTACCGGTGCTTGACACAGGCGGCTGTACGCTCCACTCCCCCAACTGCGAAGACAGCATCGCAAACAGTGTCCCATGCCGCTTGCTTGGCCGACGAGGAAACACTTGATGAAAATAAAATGTGCCTGACTTTGAGCACAGCTGACACTAGGCACAAATTTTCATCGGCTGTAAAAATTGGCCCTCTGTGCCTTGGTGATGTGGCAGCACGCTCTTCAATAGCATCAGACTCAGAGGAACTTGTTGTAAGTGGCCTCCTCCGCTTACTAATATGTTTTTTGGCACTGGTGTGCTCACCATGCCTCTCCTTGTCCCTACCTAGCCTAGTAGTACTAGTACTACCAACTAGGTCCCTAAAGTTTAACTGCCTAATCCTATCCCTATGATGAATCCGACGCCTAGATTCCTTACCTCTATCACTATCCCTATTACCTTCTCCACGGTCCCTATCCCTACCTCTAGTACTACTCTCCCTAGCTACACTGTCGCTATCTCTAATGTCCCCCCTATCACCTCCATGAACAATAGCAATTTCAGACATTCTTTCTCTCCAACAACCTGCTCTCTGTCTTCAGTCTTCAACTCACAAAAAAATTTAAGAATAAGATATGTTACATGGGTGTGGCTATAGTGTGCAGACTGCAGGAGTGATGCAAGCACAATTAGGCTGCATGATTGGCTGCACACTGCACAGTATAAATAATTAATTATAAAGATAGTGTTTAAAAACTTTAAAATAAAATAAATGACATATTACAAATACATTTATTATTGTTAATATATTACAGTCATTTAAAAGTGGAATACAATATACATTTCATTTAGGAATAATATTTGATATGATTAAATAATATCAAATCGATTAGAAAAACAAATTGAATGTATCCGAAATAATCGAACCGTATTGTATACGAAATTACAAAACGTCAGAAATTAATATTCGGACCGAATTTAAATTCGGAACGAAATTACGTATCGGTCCGAAATTCGAATTGCGGTTACGAATGCATCCGAAAGAACGAATTAACGAAACTACGAACGGTACCGAAACGAATAAGAAGGCATTACCGAATTGATTTGACCGAACCGAGCCGAAAAAATAAAAAAACGAATCGAAACGAAACGAAACGAAACAGATTTTTAGACCGCGCACATGTCTAGTTTTAGGGTATAGCCGTATTCCACGTCATTCCTTGCAGTCGGTTAGTGGTGGCTTTAAAGCATTTAGGAACTTGTAAAGAGGTACTTACTGCGTTTTCCTAACAATTGCTGCCCTAGTTTAGAAAGCCAGAGTTGGCTACTCTGTTCTTTCTTTTTAAAAGGTCTCTGTGAAGAACTGTGTCTTCTCATACCTTGTAACTGTCTACATGCTGGACAGCGGAGTAGGTAAGTGCTTTTTCTTCCAGTTGGCGAGACCATGAACTTAACAAATTAAAAGACACTCACCTAGATTTAGAGTTCTGCGTTAGCCATCAAAAGCAGCGTTAAGGGGTCCTAACGCTGCTTTTCGCTGACCGCTGGTATTTAGAGTCATGCAGGTAAAGGTGTACCGATCACTTTCAAGCCGTAACTTTTCCATACCGCAGATCCCCTTACCCCAATTGCGTATCCTATCTTTTCAATGGGATCTTCCGGTATTTAGAGTCTTGGCTGAAGTGAGCGTTACACCTCTACCGACAAGACTCCTACCGCCCATGGAAAGGCTGTAGTTAAGCGCTTTATGGGCTAATGCCGGTTTATAAAGCTCTTAACTACAGTGCTCTAAAGTACACTAACACCCATAAACTACCTATGTACCCCTAAACCGAAGTCCCCCCACATCGCCGCCACTATAATAAATATTTTTAACCCCTAATCTGCCGACCGTACATCGCCGCCACCTACATTATCCCTATGAACACCTACATAATATTTATTAACCCCTAATCTGCCCCCCCCCCAACGTCGCCGCTACCTAGCTACACTTATTAACCCCTAATCTGCTGACCGGACCTCGCCGCCACTATAATAAATGTATTAACCCCTAAACCTCCGCACTCCCGTCTCACAAACACTAGAATAAATAGTATTAATCCTTAACTGCCCTCCCTAACATCGCCACCACCTAACTTCAAGTATTAACCTCTAATTTGCCGACCGGACCTCGCCGCTACTATAATAAATGTATTAACCCCTAAAGCTAAGTCTAACCCTAACCCTAACACCCCCCCTCAATTAAATATAATTTTAATCTAACGAAATAAATTAACTCTTATTAACTAAATTATTCCGATTTAAAACTAAATACTTACCTGTAAAATGAACCCTAATATAGCTACAATATAACGAATAATTATATTGTAGCTATTTTAGGATTTATATTTATTTTACAGGCAACTTTGTATTTATTTTAAATAGGTACAATAGCTATTAAATAGTTATTTACTATTTAATAGCTACCTAGTTAAAATAATTACAAAATTACCTGTAAAATAAATCCTAACCTAAATTACAATTAACCTAACACCACACTATCAATAAATTAATTAAATAAATTACCTACAATTACATACAATTAAATAAACTAAACTAAATTACAAAAAACAAACAAACACTAAATGACAAAAAATAAAAAAAGATTACAAGAATATTAGGCTAATTACACCTACTCTAAGCCCCCTAATAAAATAAAAAGCCCCCCAAAATAATAAAGGTCCCTACCCTATTCTAAATTAAAAAGTAGTCAGCTCTTTTACCAGCCCTTAAAAGCGCTTTTTGCGTGGCATGCCCCAAAGTAATCAGCTCTTTTGCCTGTAAAAAAAAATACAACCCCCCCAACATAAAAACCCACCACCCACATACCACTACTCTAACCCAAACCCCCCTTAAATAAACCTAACACTACCCTCTGAAGATCTCCCTACCTTGAGTCGTCTTTACTCAGCTGGGCCGAAGTCTTCATCTGATGGGGCAGAAGAGGACATCCAGACCGGCAGAAGTCTTCATCCTATCCGGGCAGAAGAGGACATCCGGACCGGCAGACATCTTCATCCAAGCGTCATCTTCTATCTTCATCCATCCGGAGCGGAGCCATCTTCTTTCCAGCCGACGCGGATCCATCTTCTTCAACCGACGCCTACTCGCCAAATGAAGGTTCCTTTAAATGACGTCATCCAAGATGGCGTCCCTCGAATTCCGATTGGCTGATAGGATTCTATCGGCCAATCGGAATTAAGGTAGGAAAAATCGGATTGGCTGATTGAATCAGCCAATCAGATTCAAGTTCAATCCGATTGGCTGATCCAATCAGCCAATCAGATTGAGCTTGCATTCTATTGGCTGTTCCGATCAGCCAGGATAGGATTCTCTTCAAGAGACTCCCTTGGATGAAATTCAGGATAGGATTAAAGCTCTTAAGTTGGCCAATTCCTTTATTGCAGATGCCATTTTACAGGTTGTTAGACTAGGAGCTAAAACTTCTAGTTTCACTGTCCTAGCCCGCAGGGCGTTATGGTTTAAATCCTGGTCTGCGGACGTTTCCTCTAAAGTATAGCTTCTGGCGATTCCTTACAAGGACAAAACCTTGTTTGGACCCGGTTTGGCAGAAATTATTTCTGATATTACGGGTGGAAAAGGGTCTTTTCTACATCAAGATAAGAAGAATAGGCCTAAAGGACGTCAGAGTATTGTTTTTGAGTCCTTGATTCAGGCCCACAGACCTGTGACAAGGACATTTTTTCATAGGGTTTGAAAGGTCTTTATTTCTTGGTGTATGAAGCATAGTTTTAGCTGGCACTCCTTTATGATTCCTTGAATTCTTCAGTTTCTACAGGATGGTTTGGATAAGGGTTCATCCGCCAATTTTTTTTTTTTTTTTTCAGTTTTGTTCCTCAAGTAGTTTGCTAAGCTTCCTGATGTTCTCAGTTTGGCTCCAGCTTTAGGCAGGATCAAGTCAGTGGTAAAACCAATTTCTTCTCTTTAGAACCTCAATTTAGTTCTAAGAATATTGCAGGATGTTCTTTTAGGGCCTATACGCTATTTAATACTCTGCTTATGTTTTGGACGGTTTTGTTTCTTTTAGCAATTCCTGCTGTTAGAAGGATTTATGAATTGTCTACTCTTTTTTGTGTGCCTCCTCTCTGGTTTTCCATCTGGATAAGGCAGTTATGAGATCTAGTTTGATTTATTTCCTTAAAGTGATGATAATCAATATGTATATTAAGTTACATATATAAATGTTGCTATTGATGAGCTAATGGATATTTGAATAATCGTTTTGCAAAAATTATGTTTTTTTAATTAAATATAATTATTTTTCTATCCTGTCCATCATGTACCTTCCCTCTGCCCACTTAGATTTTCAAGTGACGTTCACAATGGGTTGGACCTCTTTACACATTAAAGAATTGGACAGAGGGCAGGGCAAAAAGGCACTTTCACTCTGCGCACTTTGCGCTCTCGTGCAGCCAGTTTACCATGCATGCTCTTATCTGTCAGCTACATCACACAAGTAAACAGTGAATCACAAAAAATACTGTTTACTTGTAAGAATGGCATGACTGCACGGATAGAGAAAGTATTATTTTGTTGTTAATAATACTTTGCATTGTCCAAATTAGTTCTTACCATTGTATGACTTACTCAGTTCTGGCAGTGTAAACAATTTAAGTGTGTCTTCTGGTGAGATTCCAAGTAAACACTGAATTGTAAAAATAGTTACAAGTAAGTGGTTACTATAGCATCATTGTGGACCGCTCTCTGCCTTTACCGCACATGTGCGACCCGTTCATGCACGCGCTTTGTGACATCCAATACTAGTTGAAGATGATTGGCTAAAAGATTCTAGGACAAACGACAGAGGAGCGCATATGTGTTATACCCTTCACACATCCTAATAGAAAACAGTGAGTCATATGACATAATTTTGTATTGGCTGAATGTGCACAGTGGGGAAAAAATTACTTAGTGGGGCTGGAGAAAGAGCCAATAGTCTACATACTAAAGAGCTGGAAAATAAACAATTTACAGGTAGGAACAAAAAAAATGTTGCATGCCCTTTTTAATGGAACTTTGACGATAGACATAATTTACCATCAATTGTGTTAGACAATTTTAATTCTTAATTTGTTGTGCATTCTATATGTCCAATCCAAATTAAAATGAAATTTGCAGGCTTCTAATGATTTTAACTAATCCTCTAGTTTGTTTATTATTTTCTGGTTCTAGAAGGGGTCAGAAGACAACAACTGTTTTGATGTCTTCTTGACTGAAGCTTTTGATTAATATGCTTAATAATTAGTGATGTCACGAATAGTTCCCCGGCAAATAGTTCCCGGTGAACATAGCTTGTTCGTGTTTGCTGCAGCGGCCGAACATATGCGATGTTCGATCCGCCCCCTATTCGTCATCATTGAGTAAAACTTTGACCCTGTACCTCACAGTCAGCAGACACATTCCAGCCAATCAGCAGCAGACGCTCCCTCCCAGACCCTCCTACCTCCTGGACAGCACCAATTTTAGATTCATTCGGAAGCTGCATTCTTAGTAAGAGGAAGGACAGTGTAGCTGCTGATGATTTAATAGGGAAATTGATAGCTAGGCTAGTGTATTCAGTGTCCACTACAGTCCTGAAGGACTCATCTAATCTCTGCTGTAAGGACAGCACCCCAAAAAGCCCTTTTTAGGGCTAGAACATCAGTCTGCTTTTTTTTTCCTGTGTAATCTAATTGCAGTTGCCTGCCTGCCAGCATGTGTGTCAGGCTCACAGCGTATACTGTGCCCACTTGCCCAGTGCCACCACTCATATCTGGTGTAACAGTAGTGTACATTTAAAAAAACAACACTTTGTTGACTGTGTTAAATAATAGCAGTCAGTTCCCTTCACACGTGTGCATTTCAGTGTCTGCCAGGGCACAGTGTCACCCCAGTGCAACTCATATCTTGTGTAACAGTAGTGTACATTTAAAAAAAAAAACACTTTTTTGATTGTGTTAAATAATAGCAGTCAGTTTCCTTCACATGTGTGCGTTTCAGTGCCTGCCAGGGCACAGTGTCACCCCAGTGCAACTCATATCTGGTGTAACAGTAGTGCACATTTAAAAAAAACAACACTTTTTTGACTGTGTTAAATAATAGCAGTCAGTTTCCTTCACACGTGTGCGTTTCAGTGCCTGCCAGGGCACAGTGTCACCCCAGTGCAACTCATATCTGGTGTAACAGTAGTGTACATCTAAAAAAACAAAACTTTATTGACTGTGAAATAATAGCAGTCAGTTTCCTTCACACGTGTGCGTTTCAGTGCCTGCCAGGGCACAGTGTCACCCCACTGCAACTCATATCTGGTGTAACAGTAGTGTACATTTAAAAAGAAAAAAAACACTTTTTTGACTGTGAAATAATAGCAGTCAGTTTCCTTCACACGTGTGCGTTTCAGTGCCTGCCAGGGCACAGTGTCACCCCACTGCAACTCATATCTGGTGTAACAGTAGTGCACATTTTAAAAAAACAACACTTTTTTCAAATCTGTTGTCTTAAGCTGAAATGGTTGTTATAATGTTTTATTTTAGATTGTTTGTTTTGATCAGGATGGAATAACATTACTTTTAAGGTATGATGCGAATACCTATCTAAAAAGGAATGCATACCTTCTACCCACCGGATAAGTATGGGTCTTTCTTGCCAACTTATCAGCAGACTTTCATTTACCCAATTTATAATATTCCACTCGTTGTATGAAGGTAGGACTTTTTAACTTTATTTTATTCTATTTTACACTATGTCTATTCCATCCAATAGAGTTATATCTACAATATCCCCACGCATTTTATTGTTAACGTTCAGGGCCCAAGAGAGGTCCTTAATACTGAAGCTAGGGATAAAAGAAAAAAAAGAGGAATATCACTTAACACCTGAAAGATGTATGCAAAGCATAATTTGTATTTTTTCTTTATTTACATGTATTGTAGTTACATATTTGTATTGTACATTTCCTCAATAAAAAAAATAAAAAAAAAAAAAAAAAAAAAAACACTTTTTTGACTGTGTTAAATAATAGCAGTCAGTTTCCTTTACACGTGTGCGTTTCAGTGCCTGCCTGCCAGGGCACAGTGTTACCCCAGTGCAACTCATATCTGGTGTAACAGTAGTGCACATTTAAAAAAAACAACACTTTTTTGACTATGTTAAATAATAGCAGTCAGTTTCCTTCACACGTGTGCGTTTCAGTGCCTGCCAGGGCACAGTGTCACCCCAGTGCAACTCATATCTGGTGTAACAGTAGTGTAGATTTAAAAAAACAACACTTTTTTGACTGTGTTAAATAATAGCAGTCAGTTTCCTTCACACGTGTGCGTTTAAGTGCCTGCCTGCCAGGGCACAGTGTCACCCCAGTGCAACTCATATCTGGTGTAACAGTAGTGTACATTTAAAAAAAACAACACTTTTTTGACTGTGTTAAATAATAGCAGTCAGTTTCCTTCACACGTGTGCGTTTCAGTGCCTGCCAGGGCACAGTGTCACCCCACTGCAACTCATATCTGGTGTAACAGTAGTGTACATTTAAAAAAAAAAAAAAAAAACATTTTTGACTGTGAAATAATAGCAGTCAGTTTCCTTCACACATGTGCATTTCAGTGCCTGCCTGCCAGGGCACAGTGTCACACCAGTGCAACTCATATCTGGTGTAAAAGTAGTGTAGATTTTAAAAAAACAACACTTTTTTAACTGTGAAATAATAGCAGTCAGTTTCCTTCACACGTGTGCGTTTCAGTGCCTGCCTGCCAGGGCACAGTGTCACACCAGTGCCACCACTCATATCTGTTGTAACAGTAGTGTACATTTAAAAAAAACAACACTTTTTTAACTGTGAAATAATAGCAGTCAGTTTCCTTCACACGTGTGCGTTTCAGGGCCTGCCAGGGCACAGTGTCACACCAGTGCAACTCATATCTGGTGTAACAGTAGTGTACATTTAAAAAAAACAACACTTTTTTGACTGTGAAATAATAGCAGTCAGTTTCCTTCACACGTGTGTGTTTCAGTGCCTGCCTGCTAGGGCACAGTGTCACACCAGTGCAACTCATATCTGGTGTAACAGTAGTGTACATTTAAAAAAAACAACACTGATAGGGGACGTAACAGGGATTAAACTGATAAGAATAGTACTACTTAACACACCACTCCTATCTGGTGGCACATTAGATTGCACGTGCAGTGCCCCAAATTTGAAGTAGGAGGACCGACCAAGCATCTTTTTCCATCTCCCAGTTCCTAAAATCGATGCCATATACACGTCCCCTGATAGGGGACGTAACAGGGATTAAACTGATAAGAATAGAACTATTTAACACACCACTCCTATCTGGTGGCACATTAGATTGCACGCGCAGTGCCCCAAATTTGAAGTAGGAGGACTGACCAAGCATCTTTTTCCATCTCCCGGTTCCTAAAATCGATGCCATATACACGTCCCCTGATAGGGGACGTAATAGGGATTAAACGGATAGGAATAGTACTACTTAACACACCTTATAATAACACAGAGAGAGGCAATGCAGAGAAAGGAGTCTGAAGAAGAGGAGTCAGAAGAGGAAGGTGGCTTTGAGGAGGTGGAAGACCAAACAGAGCAGGCGTCCCAGGGGGCTTGTTGTCACCTTTCGGGGACCCTTGGTGTTGTACGTGGCTGGGTGGATGAAGAGACCTTTAATGACATCAGTGAGGACAAGGAACGGGACATGGCTAGCTTAGTATCCAACCTTGTTCAAATGGGGAATTTGCGGTTGTGCAAATGGACTATTTGCGGTTGTTTGTGGTGCGTTAAATGGGGAGTTTGGTCTGTCACTGTGAAGCGGGCATAAACCCTTATACTACCTGATTGCTACAACATCATACCTGATGTTTTAAAGCACGTTATTCCAAATAATTTAGGATTCTTAGGAATGTTAGGTGATTTATGCCCTTTATGGATTAAAACCAGACTCTGCATCAACTATGTAATTTTCCATGGGAGTTTTGCCATGGATCCCCCTCCGGCATGCTACAGTCCAGGTGTTAGTCCCCTTGAAACAACTTTTCTATCACTATTGTGGCCAGAAAGAGTCCCTGTGGGTTTTAAAATTCACCTGCCTAATGAAGTCTATGGCGGTTCGCGAACAGTTGTGGAAGTTTGCGTTCGCCGTTCACGAACCCAAATTTTTATGTTCGCAACATCACTATATGCTTTCTTTGGAGGTGGGTTAGCCACCTTCTAAACATTTTTACAGCTCATTCTACTAGATCATTTGTTTTTTAGTGGGCTTTCTAGATGAGGTTTCTGTTGATCAATGTTGCAAGGCAGCTACTTGGGGCCCATACCAATGTCACCTAGCAGGTAGCTTATCTGCTTTACAACCTGAAGGCTGCCTGTTTGAGCAGAGTTATGGGTTCTTGTTCTTCTTTGCATATCTGTTCCAAATTCTTTTTTTTTTATATTTTTGTTTTTTTAGAAGTGTCTTTTGGCAAGAAATTCCTTCAAGCAGTAGTTTCTGGACATTAGATATTAAAAAAGAGGATTTTGACTGTAACGATATATAAAATTAAAAATGATTTTGTCCTACCCTCAATGCTTTTGGACTCCACAGCTTCAGTACTCGTTTTCCAGTAGTAATGACTTGTGGACTTTCACTACTTTATGAAAGAAGCTATAATATATGCGTACCTGATAATTTAATTTCTTTCATGGTGTTCAGAGTCCACGATACCCACCTATTTTAATTATATATTATTATATATTATTCTGGTTTGCACCTCTTTTTCCCCTGCTCTTTTATTTTTGCTATTCCTACTTTTGTTCTTCCCCTTGCTCGGCTATACATCACACTAGTTTACCAGTGAGGTGGGAACATTATTAAGGGAACTTGAAGTTTTGGAAATCTTTGCCTCCTCCTAGTGACCAGGAGTGGAATCCCCAAGAGTAATGGCTGCTGGACTCTCACCACCATGAAATAAATTAATTTATTAGGTAAGCATATATTGTATTTGTTATGCTGGTAGAGAAAGAAATAACTATAATGTTGGGCAAGCAGGGAAAGATCAGGCCACTGAACACGGACTATCTGGCCAAAGCTGGCAACGGCTTGGCTCAGATTCTCTGTAACATTTTTGAACTACCACTACTTGCCTATCATTGCCCACTCATCTCTATCCAGTGGACACGTCATTCTAATGTTATAGTTCTGGGCCACTGAGTGAATGTCTCTAGCTCTAGCAACTGTCCAACATTTCCAATGTGTAGTTCCAACTTGTCACCATATCTTGCCATAAATGCTGCAGAGAGAATCCTTCCCTTTCTTGCTCCTTCCTGAGTTGGTGCATTACCTTGCCTGTGGTAAAAGTGCCTTACAATGTCTCTACACGACTTGGTAATGCTACCCAGACTTCTCTATCAGCAAAGCACTATTTTGAACTAGGTGAATAATGAGAACTGCACAATGAATAGCAACATACATGCCTTTTTTTAAAGCCTTCACCATGCAGGTTCCCTGTCAATAACCCGTTTCAATCCAAAATGATAAACAGCACTCACAAAAGTATCCTTCGGGGCATGGAGCTTTGGACTCCAACAGCAAACTGCATAAAAAAAAAATAAAGCTCCATCCTTCTTTATTATTACATCAGGGTCCTCAGGCTTCTAAACAACAATGGTTTGGAGCTATACTTTGTCCTTAGTCATGTCTAAGGATCAAGTATAGGTCTGAAACATTATTGTTTACAAACCTGAGGACACTAATATAATGATAAAGGTATTTTTTAGAGAAAAAGGAGGCTGAACTGTATCACCATTTCCAGGTGGATCCCTGCCTGCTCTCCCACCAACTGTGCCTTCATTCTACAGAGAGCTGCATGAATACTTTCAGCAGTGTGACCCTCTCTCAGTTGATGTTGGAATACCATCAGTGTTATTTCAGAGACAGAAATGCATGCTGCATGCTAAGGAACTCAAGATATTGGAGGTGAAGTGGACCCTTAGTCCTGCGGCTTTCACCAGGATTTCTATCACCACCTTCACACATGAGAGGTAGATGTATGCTACTATTTTCCTGCTGAAGATTGTGTGAGAGGACAAGGAGTAGATGTAGGGGGGCAGAATATGTATATATTTTCTGAAGAGCTCACCTTCTACAACAAGAAGTACCTCCAATAGCAATCAGCTGTAGCCCATCCCTTCACAAAAGTCGCATTTTCAGGACATTAGTCTAGCCGCCAGGATACATTTTATTGTACCCGTAATACCCCTACCAATGCTGGCTACGCTACCTTGTGGGCAGAGAATAAAAACAAAAGGGCTTGTCGCTCCTGTACCATATCACCAGAATGCACCAACATTTCCCAGAATGTTCTCTTGAACAAGAGCTTCTAGAGCCCTCATTTAAAAAATATTTTATCAAGATTAACTTTTATTTTTTATATGTGTAATACATTTTTTCTACAATATCTCTTTAAAGAATTAAATAGAGACCAACAAGGTATTTAATAAAATAATATATTTATTTGTTGCTATTAATATTTTATTATTATTTTACAGCCTGGAGAATCCTGGTACCCACCGGGTGATAAATGCACGTATTACGAGTGTGAAGAAAACAATTTTACTTTAACCAAAAAGATCATCTCATGTCCGAAACAAAAGATTAGAAAATGTAAAAAGGTAAAATAAGTTGTGATTAATCACAATGATTTAAAGGAATTAGATGTAAAATGTTTGTACTGAGAAGACATTTTAGTTTAAAATGGGAAGAATCATAAAAAAAGATTTGTGGGAAAAATCCAGGAAGATAAATAACGCCATTGGTAATTATTATTATTTTTTATTCTGTAAAACTTTATAGAAGGCCCAAAATGAAAACAATTTTAACCAGATAAGATTAGCATTAAAACAGCTATAAAGCTAAAAAAAAAATCCACACACACACACAGAGGTGGTAGGATTAGGTTAAACAGTTTGCACAGTTTGAATGTTGCAACAATGTAAAATAATGCAATAGAAATAGTGAAACTCAAATGTCAGATGAGTCCTGGCCAGGTCCGCAGTTTATAAAAAAAAACAAGGCTCTATTTCTGTTTAAATGGAGTGATAGCAAAAATATTCATTTTTTTCCTGAAAGTTCTTCTCTGAAAGTTCCAGTATTGAAGTGGTTAAGAGAAGAAGGTATTTGAGGATTTTCAAATAATCCAAGATGGCTGCAACATTAATGCACTTCAATTGAAAAACTGTAATGCTTTTAAAAAGCAAGACTCAACTATGAGATAAGATATTTCACAAGGGACATAAGGTCTTTATAAATTCCTGTTTAATATTGCTTTATATGAAAAACCCAACCACACATCTAAAATTCTCCAGATTGCCGATGAAATTCACATAGTTTGACGCTTCGTCTGACATACCTCTCTTTTTACACAGCCAGGTAGTACAGACTTCACAGGGGCTTAACTCACTGAATGCTCAAAGAAAAAGGGTAGCACTCTCCAGCTCTGCAAGATCAATCTTTTTTCTGTATTTGAAGGCGAACCAATCCATTGCAATTTAGCTCTGCATAATATGATAATTTTTTACGCTTACACTCTGTGCATTGTGTTTTATATAACTTTACACGTTACAAATTCAGTCATTTCAGTATAATTATAATTAAGCTTTGCATTTCCTAGATTTTATTTTAATATATTTAGATTTAGATCCAGTAGTGATTTTACAAATTCTGATTATGTTTTGAAAGTTTCAATGTCACTTTAACAAATAAGGATCATACTTTTTTCTGTGTTACATTGAACTTTGTATTTTCTCCATTGCAAAATAAAACACATCATAAAACACAATAAAACACATCATTAAACAAGCTGCTTTCACTGAAATATCTCGCCAGCTGTATGCAGGTGAAGTTTGCTCAAAATTCACAATAAAGTTATTTTAACTGACAAAGGGCTCCATGTACTAAGCAGTCAGCGAGCTACCCGCAACAAATCTCGCGTCAAAACTCGCAAACTGATATGTACAAAGCCGTCAATTATGTAAAAACTCGCATCTTTAAAATTGCGAGCGTACTTATCCGCCATACCTCGCTACCTCTCCACTTTTTACTGTAATTAGACACATTTGACCACCAACTCGCCAAAAACGAATGTACTAAAAAATCTATTTGTCCGCTCGCGTCAATCTCCGCCCCCACCTCGTTATTTTTGCCTCGCCACCTTTTAGGTGGCGGGCAAGGTACAAAACAATAGGAAAGCCACTCTAGACGCCAGTCTATACATATATAAAAGGCAGTAATATCAGCATTGTACTTACATTGTTCATTTCAGCAGCTATGGAGAGAATTCTGTTTTTGTTTATTCTCCGTTTGATGCAAATCCGGGCTAGAAGACAGAATACTGGAAATGTAGCTAATCGATTGGTTAGAAGAAGGAGAGTTCGTGTCCCCCGTGTATTCCTTCCACGGGTTGGTTTGCACGGCCTTTCTGACCGAGAGATCATACAAAGATTCCGGCTTGATCGTGAATCGATATTACACCTGTATCGAGAGATTGAAGATCATTTGGAGCCGATGACTGCTCGTTCACAAGCTATTCCGGGACTTCTGAAACTATTAGCTGCATTGCATTTTTTTGCAACAGGCTCCTTTCAGGCAGTTTCTAGCGTCATTATTGGAATGAGTCAATCTGCTTTTTCACGCCACTTATCCAAGTAAGTAATAGGGGCTATGATGGTTATTTTTCATCGATATGTTTGTTTGCCATCTACCCCTGAAGAATGGCAATCTATCAAGTCAAATTTCTATAGGATGGCTGGGATGCCCAATGTCCTAGGTGCCATAGACTGTACCCATGTTGCTGTAAGACCACTTCAAGCTCATGAGGAGATCTATAGGAATAGAAAGCATTTCCATTCCTTGAATGTCCAGATGGTCTGTGACCCCAACATGAGGATTATCAGTGTCCGTTCTAACTTTCCTGGCTCCTGTCATGATTCTTTTTTAAGGCAGACTGGGTTATACCGGAAGGATTCTATCAGCCAATCAGAATTAAGGTAGGAAAAATCTGATTGGCTGATGCTATCAGCCAATCGGATTGAAGATTGGATCAGCGAATAGAATGCAAGGTCAATTCTATTGGCTGATCCAATCAGCCAATCAGATTGAACTTGAATCCGATTGGCTGATTAAATCAACCAATCGGATTTTTCTTACCTGAATTCCGATTGGCTGATAGAATCCTATCAGCCAATCGGAATTCGAGGGACGCCATCTTGGATGACGTCATTTAAAGTAACCTTCATTCTTCGTTAGGACTTCGATTGAAGAGGATGCACTGCGTCGGCTGGATTGAAGATGGACCCGCGCCGGAAGGATGAAGATAGAATATGCCGCATGGATGAAGCCTTCTGCCAGTCTGGATGTCCTCTTCTGCCCCGATCGGATGAAGACTTCTGCCATATGGAGGACCACTTGTGCCTGGCTGGGTGAAGATGGCTCAAGGTAGGGTGATCTTCAGGGGGTTAGTGTTAGGTTTTTTTTAAGGGGGGATTGGGTGGGTTTTAGAGTAGGGGTGTGTGGGTGGTGGGTTGTAATGTTTGGGGGATTACAGGTAAAAGAGCTGATTACTTTGGGGCCCTTTTAAGGGATATTTGTAATTTAGTATAGGGTAGGGCATTTTATTATTTTGGGGGTGCTTTTTTATTTTATTAGGGGGATTAGATTAGGTGTAATTAGTTTAAAATTCTTGGAATTCTTTATTATTTTCTATAATTTTGTGGGGTTTTTTCGGAATTTAGTTTATTTCATTTAATTGTAATTAGTTTCATTTAATTTAGTTAATTTATTTATTTATAGAGTAGTGTTAGGTGTAATTGTAACCAGTGTTCCCTCAGAGGTCAGTTTTGTGTGCGGCCCACCAGTGAAACCGTTAATAAGGGAACCCCTCCTTGCAGTCTGCATTGTGTAGTATTTGCTATTTGTTCTAATGAACTGTTTCACTGCTGGGCCGCACACAAAACTGGCCTTTCAGGGAACACTGATTGTAACTTAGGTTAGGATTTATTTTACAGGTAATTTCGTACTTATTTTAGCTAGGTAGTTATTAAATAGTTAATAACTATTTAATAACTATTGTATCTAGTTAAAATAAATACAAAGTTGCCTGTAAAATAAAACTAAATCATAAGCTAGCTATAATGTAACTATTAGTTATATTGCAGCTATCTTATGGTTTATTTTATCGGTAAGTATTTAGTTTTAAATAGGAATAATTTATTTAATTGTAGTTATTTTATTTAGATTTATTTAAATTATATTTAAATTAGGGGGTGTTAGGATTAGGGTTAGACTTAGGTTTAGGGGTTAATAACCTTATTATAGTGTCAGCGACGTTGGCGGCAGATTAGGGGTTAATTTATTTAATATAGTTGCGGCGACTTTGGGGGGCAGATTAAGGGTTAATAAATATAATGTAGGGGTCGGTGAAGTTGGGGGCAGCAGATTAGGGGTTTATAAATATAATGTAGATGGCGGCGGAGTCCAGAGTGGCAGATTAGGGGTTAATAGTATAATGCAGGTGTCGGCGATGTCGGGGGCAGCAGATTAGGGGTTAATAAGTGTAAGATTAGGGGTGTTTAGACTCGTGCCCAAGCATGTTTAGCCAGCTTACCTCTACCTTAAGCAACGCTGGTATCGAAGTGAGATGTGGAGCAAAATTTTGCTCAACGCTCACTTTTCTAAGGCTAACGCCGGCTTGCAGAAAACTCGTAATACCAGCGTTGGCTTAAGGGAGCGGTAAGAAAAAAAGGCTTGTTAGCACCGCACAGCCTTACCAACAAAACTCGTGATCTAGCCGTTAGTTTTTTAATCAGATGATAAAATCTTTGAAATAAAATAAATAAATATCAATATGGACAATTTCTGTCAAATACCTTATTTTTAATAGAAGTCACTTTGCTGATATAGGGCTAGATTACAAGTGGAGCGCTAATTTAAAGTGCACCCTTAAACGGGCAAATTAATTCATTTACAGGTGCACGTTAAATAACCAGCCATCACAAGTGGCTGGTTAATGCTAGCGCAAATTAGTGCTCTGAAAATTAATCAGATGTCAGACCTCTGGTTTGTTTTAAAAATGTGCCTCAATTTCCCCAAGATAAAGTGTAGTGTTGTTTTTTTTTTTTTAAAAAGTAGCATTTTTATTTTTTTTAAATAATAATAATGTGGGGTGTGTCTTTACATTGCAGTCTATGGGGACTGTGTTTTCCCTACAAATATACAAATATATTTATGTGTTAATATATGTATATATACACACACACCAATTGTGAAACACTTTGGCATTTACCATAATGGGAACCTTAAAGGGACACTGAACCCAAATTTTTTCTTTCGTGATTCTGATAGAGCATGCGATTTTAAACAACTTTCTAATTTACTCCTATTATCAATTTTTCTTCGTTCTCTTGCTTTCTTTGTTTGAAAAAGAAGGCATCTAAGCTATTTTTTTTTCAGAACCGTGGAAAGCACTTGTTTATTGGTAGGTGAATTTATCCTCCAATCAGCAAGAACAACACAGTGTGTTCACCAAAAATGGGCCGGCATCTAAACTTACATTCTTGCATTTCAAATAAAGATACCAAGAGAATGAAAAGAATTTGTTAATAGGAGTAAATTAGAAAGTTGCTCTATCTGAAGCATGCTCTATCTGAATCACGATAGAAAAATATTTGGGTTCAGTGTCCCTTTAAGAGTTTTCCTGGTGTGCTATAGAAAAGATCCTTAGACCTTGAAGAGGTGGTGATCTCGATAACATTTTGGCTAGACGTGAGGCTTATTGGATCTTACACTAAACACCAGATTGCCTCATGGTTTGAATTCAAGATATCACATCATGAATTTATTGCAATAATTAGGTTTCTTCACTGTCAGTTTCATGATATTTGTACATATTTATGTTCTTATGTTTTGAGTGATACATTTTAAGGATATCTCTACCCATGTTGTTTTCACACTAGGATAGTATGGTAATACACATCGTATCCACTATATATCCCTATTTTTTTATTGCATAGTTATCTGCAATTCCCTTTTTCAAATTTCAGGTTTTTTTTACATACACAGTATATTTTAGCGTATGCTTGTTTATATCAGAGTGTCTACAGTTGGCCATTTGATAGTATGCAGCCATGGAATAACCTATCATGCTAAAGCACAGGTATGTTTTTTTTTATTCAAGCACTATGAATTGACATTGCTCTATATTTGTGCCAGTGCTTTTGTCCATGACCTACTGACTACTATTATATTTTATCTTAGTGGTTTTTAGGTCATGGCATGGATATATTGGCATACATATTGAGAATATTGGAAAAGGTTAGAAGAAATAGGGAAATATTTTTACCCAATGGAGGTGCGCTGAAGATGGCAGCAGTAAATCCAAAAATGATTGAATGAAATGCAGCTCTCCCCAGATATAAATGTCAGAGGTATGTCCTGTAGGAAGGAATAAGAAGGTGCCACATAGAGTAATATCGTCAGATGATAAAACTCAAACAAACTGATGATAAACTACTCACAAGAGAAGAGGCACTTGTTGATGCCAAATATCGCAGGTCGGGTCCTCTTAGTCGCCCGACAGACTCAAACAGCAGTATCCGCCAACAGGTCACGTGGAAACAATCTGGGACAAGCAGACTCGAACGCCTTCCTGTCAGCGGATACTGCTGTTTGAGTCTGTCAGGCGACTAAGAGGTCCCGGCTTGCGATATTTGGCATCAACAAGTGCCTCTTCTCTTGTGAGTAGTTTATCGTCCGTTTGTTTGAGCTTTATCATCTGACGATATTACTCTATGTGGCACCTTCTTATTCCTTCCTACAGGACATACCTCTGTATAAAAATGTGACAAACTATGTATTTCTGGTAGTGTGTTTTACATCTGTACATTTATTGCAATTACTTTGAAGCTTTTGGTGCATTTATCTGATTACCATTATTATTATCGTCCATGTGAGATCTTATACTTTTGGCAATGCTAGAACAAGTAGTGCTTATATTATGGTACAGCCAATATTGTCTTCTTCACTTTGGAATTACAATGTTAGCGTCACTGGTTTTACATTATCAATATATTTTGTTCATTGTATTTGTCTCTTTTGAATAGTGACCATGGGGCCTATCTATCAAGGTGCTTGAGGGCCTGTCTAAAGACTGCTGTTCCATAACCCTGTCTGGTTGCTCTGATGAGGCGGACAGGAATCGCCGGAATTCAACCCGATCAAGTACAATCGGGTTGATTGACACCCCCCTGCTGGAGGCTGATTGGCCACAAGTCTGCACGGGGCGGGGTTGCACCATTAGCTCCTCACATTTAGTGATGTCTGTCGGACCTGATCCGCAATGTTGGATCAGGTCCTACAGACATTTCATAAATAGGCCTCCATGTCTTTTGATTTATTCAAACACCAAGCTATGTTTAGTTTATAATATTATTTTCCTTTCTGCTTAATTTCTTTCATAATTATTCTGTACTATTGTTCACAGTATTTTTGTGATAACATTTACTGACTATGATAGTATTGTTAACATGCTAAATTGATAAGCAATCATACTGTGGTGCGGCCTGATTTTTTAACCAATTGCAGATAGACAAGGGGTTTTTAAATCAGTAGCAACTAGTTCAACTTAGGCTATGATTACGGATGTTATCCATAATGCTTAAGCCATTCTAGGACTACGCACCAGTATATATGATTTGCTTGAAGGTTTTGGATGTACCCCCCATTTTGGTTTTAACCATTGAATACAATAAATATTGAAGATTTTATACTACAATTTGAATCATCCATTTTTCATCTTATAACTTTATATACACATATAAAAACATAAATATATATGTATATTTTCATATACATATATATATATATATATATATATATATATACATTTTGCCACCCATCGCTGCGCTAGGTTCTGTGCCATGTCTATTGGCATCAGAACAAGGCTCCCATTAGATCCTATGGAAGAGCTCTCTCATGAGCGCAAAGTATCCATGTAATGCGAACATGAGGTCGCGTTCGCATTGCGCTGAACTTATAACACCAGTGCACGCAAACGTGGAGTGCAAATATCAAATGGTATCAAATATATATATATTTAGTATCAAATATGAACGCGCACTTGATATTCTAACTTCAGATTTTTGCATTTGTCAGGTTAGCGCAAGAGCAAAAACAGTTAACTTTCTACACGTAATATGAGCGCAAACCGACCAGCCCAAAAATCTTACTTCTAGCAAAATTAACTCACAAGAGGAAGCATTAATTTTCGCTCCACTTGTAATCTAGCCCTAAATAAATCATTGGTAGAATTATGTATTCAAAGCAAATATTAGCCTAAAAAATTAGACATGCATTTTTTAAAATTACATTTGTTTTTTAAATATTAAAAAATTAAAACTAATGTCCATAATGCCATGGGCGCCGCCATATTGTAACTTAGGTTTCTTTTTCTGCTAAGGCCAACTAGAGACAGTTATAAATGGCTTACTAGAGTGTGCAACCAATGACTGTGTAGATTACAGTTGTGTCTGCACTTCTATGTTTAACAGGAATTTGGGAAGCACAAAATATATAATTAAATTACAGGAAAAGGGTATAAAATAAATAATTAAAGTATATTGCAGAGCTGTTTTACTATATAAACTTAAACATTTTGTAGTAATATCTTAAAGTGCTTAATGTCCCTTCAAATAGAGCTTCTGTGAAAATATTTGTGAAACAGTATTTTTTTTTTATGTGAAAATGTTAGGTATTTAAAGCTGTTCAGGAATACAGATTTTCCATGTCTCTGTGATTTCTTTATCACAATGTGTTTATACTTAAAGGGACAGTTTACTTCCTTTATTAATCATTCCCCAGTTTTGCATAACCAACACTGTTATATTTATACACATATTACCTATGCAATTACCTTGTATCTAAGCCTCTGCAGACTTCCCCTTTATTTCAATTCTTTTGACAGACTTGCATTGTAACAAAACAGTGCTGACTCATAAATAAATCCATGGGAGTGAGCATAATGTCATCTATAAGCACTCCTGAACAAATGCTGTTGAGCTGTGAAAAACTATCAAAATGCACTGAGATAAAAGACAGCTTTCAAGGGCTTAGACATTAGCATATTAGCCTACCTAGGTTTAGATTTCAACAATGAATAACACGAGAACAAAGCAAAATTGATGATAAAAGTAAAATGGAAAGATGTTTAAAATTGCACGCCCTATCTGAATCATGAAAATTTAATTTTGACTATATTGTCACTTTAAAAATGTTGTAATAATATAAATGTTTCTGCTCTATAGTTTTACGTAAAATTAAACTAAAAGATGCACTATTTCATATAATAAAGATTTTGTGTCACTTTTTATGTGAAATAACTTAATTTAAATGTGTAAATTATCATATACTGGTTAACTAACTCAGTATGACATATTTTTTTGAATTAACAGAATGTAATGTAAAGATACAAAAGAAAATTATACGACTTGGAGATTGTTCTGCAATTGTGCCTGTACCTTATTGCAACGGTACTTGTAATAAATCATCCAGGTGAGATTAAAATGTGGCACCCCCATCGCAACGTGTAGAAAATTAAGTTTTGCATTATGTGTATATTGTTTTTAGCAGTTTGATCAGTTTTGTTATTTTCTTGAATTTGTTTTTTATATGTTTTTTTATTGTATGTTGGAACAATTTTCAGATAATAGGGTCATTAGGCAGCATCACATAATAACCCTTGTTTATCAATCAAATTCATCCAGTAGAATTCCTGAAATGGAAAAGACTGGTTGTGATCTGCATTTCTAGAACAGGTCATATGGTTGCATCAAGCTGAAGGCAAAGATTGACAATTGTGTGTTAATTGTGTTGCAATTGTAACTGATGACAAATGCAGTGCAGGACAAACTATATAAACAGAAATGAGCACATTTATATTTTTCTTTGTCTTTGCCATTAAACTTATTTTGCTGCTTCTATTATACAAGCCATTGTTTTCTCATTAAGAGGGACATAGGGCAACTGGTAGCTTTTAAAGACCCCCTTCCCCTATTCTTACATGTACTTCAGCCCATCCCTTCACAGTTTCACAGGAAAAAGAAGAGACACTTTAGCTTATTTGGTCACAGGAATATAACATGTGACCTTTAAGATCAATGCCTATAGAACAATAGCTTTGCTCACTAAGATATATGACCATTTTGTTATGGATATAAGCTTACCATTGATATGCCTATACCTTGTCTGATCCTGCCCAACACACATGATGAGACAGGTGCACAGAATTACTAATTCGCAAACTATTTAAATAAGCAGCCTACAAAAATATGTGCTCAGTTGTTATATAGGTTTTTGGTATTTCTAGAGCTAATTTGTTCCTAATCTCCTGATATTTTGATGTTTGCTTGGCCCCTTGACTTTTGACACCAGCTATAGCCTTTGTTATTGTCTTGACACTTTCTGGCACTGCATATTTTGGACTATTTGTTCCTACCATGGGGCTCTCTCCAATAAAAAAAGCCAACTTCTGACATGCCCATTGCTGGATCCTTTGACCTTACCTCCTACAACATCTCAATGGAATAGTTGAAGTCAATAGAGAATCCAACATATCATTGTTTACAAATGGTCAGCAGAATCTAGGGCTGTGGAATCTGTTGGCGCTCTACAAATAACCAATAATAATAATAATAATAATAATCATCAACACATGCATTAAGAGGCTACACTGGTGTGGGCTCTTTATACCTCCCACTGTAATCTAAGTAATCGTAGCTCTGCTAAATGTTGATCCAACCTCCCATTGTTTCCTATGGCTTTCTTGACTAAAGGTACAGAATGCAAAAAGCTATCAGGGACATGGTTCAGGACTCAATAACAATTGAAAATAGGTGCATTATTTGGGGCTGAGTAAAACATGAGTGGCCTTTTTTTATATATAAATATGGGAATGACAGATTCATAACTTTAAACTAAACTTTAAATCATTCGTACATTAACTTTGAAGCGAAAATAACGCTAAACCAATCCAAGAAAATTATTTAAAACACAAATTACTCCACTTCTGTAAATCATGGCAGTGCCCCTTTATTTCAGAAGTTAGTGAGTACAATGTGACCCCAAACAAAAAGTTAAATATTTTCTCTTGTAAGATGTATCGAGTCCACAGATTCATCCATACTTGTGGGATATTCTCCTTCCCTACAGGAAGTGGCAGAGAGAGCACCCACAGCAGAGCTGTCTATATAGCTCCTCCCTTAGCTCCACCCCCAGTCATTCTCTCTGCCTGCTTAACTGCTAGGAAGGGCAAAGAGGAGTGTGGTGACAAAAATGTTAGTTTTTATTTTCTCAAGCAAATGTTTGTTATTTTAAATGGTACCGGTGTGTACTATTTACTCTCTGGCAGAAAAGGGATGAAGATTTCTGCAAGGAGGATGATGATCTTAGCATTTTGTAACTAAGATCCACTGCTGTTCTCACAAGGGCTGAAGAGTACAGGAAACTTCAGTTGGGAGAACAGTTTGCAGGCTAAACTGCATTAAGGTATGTTCAGTCTATTTTTTTCTAGACAGACTGTGCTATTTCTAGAAAAGGCTGGCAATATCCCCATCAGGGAAAGGTAAGCTGTATTCAGTAAAAGAGGAATCCAAGCTTGCATAAAGGGCTCATAGTTACTGGTGACACTAATAGGAAAAAAACGTTTTGGTTTAATTACAAATAAAACGTTTTTTGAGGGACTTTTTTTGAGGGACTTTAAGGGGTCTTTGTGGCTTGTTTAAGGGTTATTAACCCACATGGCTAGTTTAAGAAACACTCTGTGGTGTTTTTTAGGCCCCATAACATCGAGTGAGGTGGGTGGGGCCTATTTTCAGTTGCACAGTTTATTTACCTCAGAAGCATCCAGCTACTTCTCCAGAGATTCCTGCTGTATTTGAGGGCTGTAAAGAGGTTTTTTCCCCACAAATCGTTCCTAAAGTGCAGGTAGGCACCACAGCAGAGCTGTGGCAAGGTGCTGAACGTTATTTTACCGGTTTTGATTTTTTTTCAATCCGGTTTTTACAGGTAGCAGCAAGGGACATAATTCCTTATGCCAGCCTACACCTCAGACCACTGCAACTATGCATGCTCAAACAGTGGAATGGTATTATGCAGATTTATCTCCTCAACTGCATCTGGACCAAGAGACCAGAGATTCTCTTCTCTGGTGGTTGTCTCAGGACCACCTGTCTCAGGGAATATGTTTCTGCAGGCCAGAGTGGCACATAGTAACGACAGATGCCAGCCTGCCTGGAAATCCCTGAAAAGCACAGGGCTTATGGTCTCGGGAGGAATCTCTCCTCCCGATAAACATTCTAGTACTGAGAGTGATATTCAATGAGCTTCAGGCGTGGCCTCAGCTACCTGCGGCCAAATTCATCAGATTTTAGTCGGACAACATCACGACTGTAGCCTATATCAATCATCAATTAGGAACATGGAGTTCTCTAGCGATGATGGAGGTAACCAAAATTATCCGATGGGCGGAAGATCACTCTTGCCATCTCTCAGGAATCCATATCCCAGGGGTAGAGAACTGGGAGGCACATTTCCTAAGTCATCAGACTTTTCATCCGGGGGAGTGGGAGCTCCATCTGGAGGTATTTGCCCAGCTAACTCAGCTATGGGACACACCAAAATTGGATCTGATGGCGTTCCGACAGAATGCCAAACTTCTGCAATACGGGTCCAGGTCCCGGGATCCCCAGGCGGTACTGATAGATGCTCTAGCAGTGCCCTGGTCCTTCAATCTGGCTTATGTATTTCCACTGTTTCCTATCCTCCCACGTCTGGTTGCCAGAATCAAGCAGGAGAGAGCTTCTGTGATTCTGATAGCGCCTGCGTGGCCACGCAGGACTTGGTATGCAGACCTGGTGGACATGTCATCTGTTCCACCGTGGACTCTGCCAATGAGGCAAGACCTTCTAATCCAAGGTCCGTTCAAGCATCCAAATCTAATTTCTCTGCGTCTGACTGCTTGGAGATTGAACACCTGATTCTATCAAAGCGTGGTTTCTCTGAGTCGGCCATTGATACCCTGATTCAGGCTAGAAAGCCTGTCACCAGGAAAATCTATCATAAGATTTGGTGCAAATATCTTTGTTGGTGTGAATCCAAGGGTTACTCATGGAGTAAGATTAGGATTCCTAGAATTTTGTCTTTTCTCCAAGAAGGATTGGATAAGGGATTATCAGCTAGTTCCCTAAAGGGACAAATATCTGCTTTGTCTATTCTTTTACACAAACGTCTGGCAGATGTCCCAGACGTTCAAGCATTTAGTCAAGCCTTGGTCAGGATCAAGCCTGTATTTAAACCTGTTGCTCCACCATGGAGCCTAAACTTGGTTCTTAAAGTTCTTCAAGGGGTTCCATTTGAACCTATGCATTCCATAGATATTAAGCTTCTATCTTGGAAAGTTTTGTGTTTAGTAGCTATCTCTTCGGATCGAAGAGTTTCTGAGTCATCTGCTTTACAGTGTGACTCACCTTATCTTATTTTCCATGCAGATAAGGTGGTTTTATGTACCAAACCTGGATTCCTTCCTAAGGTTGTTTCTAATAGGAATATCAATCAGGAAATTGCTGTTCCTTCGCTGTGTCCTAATCCTTCTTCAAAGAAGGAACGTCTGTTGCACAATCTTGATGTGGTTCGTGCTTTAAAGTTCTACTTACAAGCAACCAAAGATTTCCGTCAAACATCTTCATTGTTTGTTGTCTATTCTGGTAAGCGGAGAGGTCAAAAGGCTATGGCTACATCTCTTTCTTTTTGGCTGCAAAGCATCATCCGTATGGCTTATGAGACTGCCTGCCAGCAGCCTCCTGAAAGAATTACTGCTCATTCTACTAGAGCAGTGGCTTCCACATGGGCTTTTAAAAATGAGGCTTCTGTTGAACAGATTTGTAAGGCGGCGACTTGGTCTTTGCTTCATACTTTTTCCAAATTTTACAAATTCGATTCTTTTGCTTCTTCGGAGGCTATTTTGGGAGAAAGGTTCTACAAGCAGTGGTGCCTTCCATTTAAGGAACCTGTCTTGTCCCTCCCTTCATCCGTGTCCTAAAGCTTTGGTATTGGTATCCCACAAGTATGGATGAATCCATGGACTCGATACATCTTACAAGAGAAAACAGAATTTATGCTTACCTGATAAATGTATTTCTCTTGTGATGTATCGAGTCCACGGCCCGCCCTGTCTATTTAAGACACGTAGTATATTTTTATTTAAAAAACATCAGTCACCACTGCACCCTATAGTTTTTCCTTTTTCTTCCTAGCCTTCGGTCAAATGACTAGGGGGTGGAGCTAAGGGAGGAGCTATATAGATAGCTCTGCTGTGGGTGCTCTCTCTGCCACTTCCTGTAGGGAAGGAGAATATCCCACAAGTATGGATGAATCTGTGGACTCGATACATCACAAGAGAAAGAAATTTATCAGGTAAGCATAAATTCTGTTTTCTGAACACCATGGTAAAAGTTAAATACTTATTTGATATTTTAAATTGAAATAACCTAGGCCTTAAATTATAATGTTTATAAAGTTAGTTAAATAGAACTTATTTTGGGACATTTTGCTCTGTAATTGTTAATAAGGCATAAAGGGGCAGTAGGGAAATGCTTTAGAGCATTTTGTCATTGCACTATTGCTTGCATATAGCTATAACCATGAGTCCAATTTGTCTAAAATTCTCATTTAATATTGAAAAAACTACAATCTTACCAAGTAAAACACAGCCGATCTTGATAACTTTATTTCCCCAAAACTATACTGTTAATAACCAATAATGGCTGTTAAAAAAACAAAAATAAATTAATACATAAACAAATACAACTGCACAACAAATATCCAAACCCAAAATAACAAACTGGCCAGGCCATTTTCACCTCCCCACTCCTCACAAGTAACATAGAATTGAATACAATAATTTATTTACCAAGAATAAAAAAAGAAAATTATACAAGTTATATTTCATGGTGCTAAGGTATCAGATGACAATGAACAAACAAATACATATCATATCAGCAGTGTAAAAATCTAACAATCAAATATATTCACAAAGAGTGACTAAAGTGTAATTTCTCATACCAAAAGTAAAAAGAGAAGTATTCATGTTTGCTATTTTAATAGCCTGAAGGAAAAAATAATATTTTTTAGTGTTTGTAAAACTCTCTACCATGGCCTACAATAAAAGGTAAATGATTAAAAACAACGGCCAGGGTGAGATGAATCAGATAAAAAAAAAAATTAAATCCAACTCCTTAAGAGAAAAAATAGTTGACTCCCAAAGATTAATTTTTTTTGCAGCTATCACAATTTGGTTTTCTTTCTCCTTTAATGATAATGTATCAGAGCTATACCAGGTCAAAATGGAGGATGACAAAACTGATTCAATGATGGCTGAATAAAAACAAGTTAACAGCTTTTGAGACAGGACAATTTTTTAAGTTGCCTTAAGAAGTACAAACTTTGTTGAGACTTTGTAACATGGCCTCTATCAGTGAGTGATGATTCCTTTTGTTTTGGGTTAATGGGGTTGTGTATGTGTGTGCTTTAACTTGATAAAGGGGTCTATTGTTTTTAATAAGATATTGTAAAGCCAGTATACATTGTTATACAACTGTTAATATCTTGTAGAAGTTCTTCTCATGTTTTTTTTACATTTAATTATCAGTGTTGACTTGTTCAATATCATCTGTTATTTGCAGAATACATCATCAAAGAGGGCTATCACCATGTTAAAAAAATGGTCAATATCTTTATAGCTTATCAGCTGTGCATTATCGGTTGATAAGTGGTTGTTGAGCACTTATCAAGTGCCTTTGGATGACAAATTTTATGCGTCCATTTTGTTTTCTTTATTTGTCAATAACTTCTAGTTGGGTTAATTGTGATCACTGAAATCGATGCTATTCATGCATCATACTTTTGATGTTGGATTCAATATTTTTCCAATATGAGAATGGTTTTATTGTTTCATTGCTAGTGTTCAGATGTCAAAAAAGGATAGACTGGAATCAGCCCACGTGTTTAAATGGACATTGTATTGTAAAATATTCTCTCCTTTAATGTTTTTCTAATTATACATTTTACCTGATGCATCATATTATATTGTTTTCAAATAGCTCCTTTATCTTTATTTCATCATTTGAAAAAGCTTCTTATCTCTGTTGAAACTGCCATCTATACTGATATATACTACCCTTATTATAGGCAATGATCATATGATAGATAGTATACCCCGCACTATCAGTTAAAACTTTTTGCTTTTATTTGACAGATCTTCATCTTCAGAAGAGATGAAATATAAATGTTCCCGTTGTGAAGCAAAAAAATCCCAAGAAAGAAAAATAAAGCTGGCATGTGACGATGGGAGACGCGAGAGCTATACCTACAGTCATGTAGAGGAATGTCAGTGCAGAGCGTGTACTCCATCAAACTCATATTACTACAAGTTATAAAATGCAAACTGAAAAATGATGACAAATTTCTGTATAATTACATTTACTTTCACCAAATTTGTTAGTTTTGTTTGTTTTGATTTTTGTTTTTGTTTTAAAATGTGTTTGTAAACATATTTATTCAATTACTTAAATTATTTTATTTGCACATTCAGATCAATATGCAATAAAACTAGTTTTTATTTTTTCTGGGCAGGGATTTTTTGGGATTAAAAAGCATTAAATTAAACATAATTGTATCAAATAAAATTTGTATGTGTCTGTTAAAGTATGTTCAAAATAATCCATTTCTTCTACTTGCATTACAGATATTCACCATAAATCTGTATCATATTCATTAGTTTAAGAATTATTAAATGGGTTACAATATTATGTGTAAAATAAAGATAATACAAAGACTCTATAAAACTAATTTTTGTTTATCTACTTAGCTTTGATCAAAATGAATCCCATAGTAAAATATGTTGGTTTTTTTTTAGTTTATGAGCATTAATCTTAATATAAACTTTATTTTTTGCAGATATAATGATACACCTTCCAAAATACAACACACATAATTCAGGCACTAATCATTTGGCTTTGTTCTCATATACGTATTGGGCCAGATTACAAGTGGAGCGGTGTTTATCGCTCCCGCTTTTGCGCTAACTCCACTAGAAGTAAGCTTTTTGCGCTTTTAGCGCTTGTATTACAAGTTGATAGTATATACACACACACATATATATATATATATATATATATATACTGTAGGAATATCTATTTATAAAAACTTAGAATGTATCCAATGTAAAGAACATTGGAATGCGAAATATTTACAGTAGATACACAGTGTAACACTTTATTAAAATGAATATTGCATGAATATTAGGGTGGCCATACTGCAGCTTTAAAACAGGACACATATGAAAAATACATATGTCAGGGCTGTTTAACAAAATGTTTGAATAATGTTCCATTATAAAAAACCTGACATATTTATTTTCCATATGTGTCCTGTTTTAAAGCGGAAATATGGCCATCCTAATAGATATGTTTTTACATGTTCTCATCTACTTGAAAGTACTCCAATGTACATATATATATATATAGAGAGAGAGAGAGAGAGAGAGAGAGAGAGAGAGAGAGAGACGAAGAGATCAGCACTCACCAACCATACCCATCTACTCGGTGCATTGCCAAAATCATTCACAATAAATCCCCTGATGATCAGGATCTGGTGTGTATCCCATATGATCTTTAAGAAATAGCAGGCACTCACAGATTGAATTTAACACCTTTAATGTGTCATAGAAATAAATCACATAAAGTTTCGGGCACCAAACAGAGGCCATGGTCACATGTACAAACATAACACCTATATATAAATATATATATATATGTATACATATGTATTTATGTGTTTATATGTGTGTATATATATATATATATATATATATATATATATATATATATATACACAGGTGGCCCATGTTTTACAACGGTTCAATTTACACCGTTTCAGAATAACAACCTTTTTTCCAGTCATGTGACTGCTATTGAAATGCATTGAGAAGCAGTGCATATTTTAAAATAGCCAGTAGGTGGAGCTGTCCGCTTGTGTTGCAGCAAAGCCAAGCAAGCTGAAATTAATCAGTTTAAACCAGACCTGAGCTATCGAGCAGATTTCAAAGGAAAAAGATCTTCCTGTCTATAAATCAGTCCAGATTAGAATGCATAGAAAGAACTGTTTGCAGAAAAATGTGAAGAAAATGTGAAGAAAAAAGTGAAGTCTGTGTTGTGTGATTATTTTATAAGGTTTATAATGCTGTTTAGCAAACGTTTTTGTTCCTTTAACTTAGTTTAATTATATATTCTGTGTTGTGTGATTATTTTATTAGGTTTATAATGCTGTTTAGCATTTAAAGTCTTCATTTCAAAGCTTTACAAATAATGTATTAGGTGTGACTTTTGACAATTTTGAGAGGGGCCTGGAACCTATCTACCTCACTTCCCATTGCCTTACATTATAAACTGGGTTTCAATTTACAACGGTTTCGATTTACAACCATTCCTTCTGGAACCTAACCCCGGCGTAAACTGAGGGCTACCTGTGTGTGTATATATATATATATATATATATATATATATATATATATATATATATATATATATATATATATATATATATATATATATATATATATATTGTCTGTAAATACATATATACACATAAATACATATATTTCCACCTGCTGGTCTGAAACTGTAATGTTGAATGAAACCTTTCCCACACCTAAACAGCATAGAATGTTGATTCCCACAAATAAATCCTTAATTTAGGAAGTCAAAGCTGGAGCCTGTTCCTTATTCACCTACCTAGAGGAACCTTCTCTCACAGCAGTATCATGATGGCTAATCAAGATACACTGCCACCGTTTACATAATGTTCTTAGCTATCTACGGTTGGTTGGTTGTGTAAAGAGGATTTGTCCTCATTTTTAATGTATATTATTAAATTTGTATTATTTTAACTTAAATATTCACTGTTATCTTATTAAGAAAGAGTGCTAGTCAAGCCCCTTAAACTTTCTTCTCTCTTTTGTGTATTAATTATCTTAGGGGTAGCACCGGACAGAACTTTTGATTCAGCCCATTTTTCCTTAGCAACCAGGTCCCAGTGCCAGTACTATGTATTTCCCTCTTAATTTTAATTGTAATTATTGTGTGGGGAACTTAACCCTTTGAGTGCTAAGCACTTTCCCACCTGGTTGCTAAGCTGTTTTAATTTTTTTATTTTTTTTTTCAATTTTTTAAATATTTTTTTAACTTTTTTATTTTTCCCCCCAGATCCCCAAGAGTTACGCTGTTGGAAAGGTTAGGTGTGGGTCTTGGGGGTCTGTAGTTGCTTAGATGCCTGAGATACAGGCTTCTAAGCACCATGCCCCCTACTCCTATTCTTAACAATGTTCATTTTAAATAAAGTTGCGCAGTGATGTCATCACGTCATTGCGCGTGATGTCACCGTGCATAACGTGAAGCCCCAGCGATGCCTGTCACTATGCAGGCCCGATCACCTGGGAAGGAATGGGTGGGAGCCCCCAGATCTCCCTCAAGGTGGGAGAGTGCTAGCGACGGCTCTGAGCCGTCGTTAACACCAGAGTTAATCTCCAATTTTTCTTTGCACTTGAGCACGAGACTAAAAAAGGACAGAAAGGCTACCCTTGACTAAGGAGCAGAGATGCTAAAGTGGTCTGAATACATTAAGAATCTGGCTATATATTTAAAAAATAAAAACGCTAATGATGGTGAAAATAATGGGGAATGGTTAAAATCATTGAAAGATTTGAAAAGAATTAGGAAAAAACAAATCAAAAGACAATGGAATATTGGAATGAACAATTTCTACCAGGACAATAATGTAGTCCCTAGAGGTTTACGCCTAAAATTATTCCCATCTTTTAGCGATTTTAAACTAGAGTTAAAACTAAAGTGGGAGGGTGCTCACACAGAATGTTCTTTAAAACTAATAGGTTATTTAGTGGAACATGAAATAGATAAATTGACTGATATTACTGGGGAAATAACAAAAATAAGTGATGAATTGAAACAATATGAATTAAGGGAAGATTTCCAAATATCATATAACAAAATTAAGGGTGAGGTGGAAAAATTTGCAAAGTTTATTTCCGACAAAAAAGAAAAGAGGTTTGACTGATTACACCAAAGGCACAGTATACTTATGAAGTCACTGTAAAATGACTGACTTGGACTCAGATGTCTCTGACAAAGACTGTGATACCACTGACATAGAAAACTCAGATGGGGAAAGAACACCCAAACCCATATTGAAAAATAGAATAAAACCACATACTAATAATAAGGAGAGTGTCTTTTTAGGAGGAGAATCCGGAGGGGAAGGGGCAAACAAACCTCGCACAAGACAGCAAGTCTGTTTCAATCAGAAAACCCAGTTCAACAGAAAGCAATAGATGAACCTGGCTTAAATATTATTAAAGGGACAGTCAAGTCCAAAAAAACTTTCATGATTCAGATAGGGCATGTAAGTTTAAACAACTTTCCAATTTACTTTTATCACCAATGTTGCTTTGTTCTCTTGGTATTCTCAGATGAAAGCTAAACCTAGGAGGTTCATATGTTAATTTCTTAGACCTTGAAGGCCGCCTCTAATCTAAATGCATTTTGATAGTTTTTCATCACTAGAGGGCATTAGTTCATGTGTTTCATATAGATAACATTGAGCTCATGCACGCGAATTTACCATGGAGACAGCTCTGATTGGCTAAAATGCAAGTTTGTCAAAAGAACTGAAATAAGGTGGCAGTCTGCTGAGGCTTAGATACAAGGTAATAACAGAGCTAAAAAGTGCATGATTATAACCGTGTTGGTTATGCAAAACTGGGGAATTGGTAATTAAGGGATTATCTATCCTTTAAAACAAAAAAAATTCTGGTGTTGACTGTCCCTTTAATCTATCAGATAAAACATTAATACAAACACATATATTATTGCTCAAAAAGGACTTTCATTCGTACCCACCACCTATATTGACAAGTTCTAATTCATTTATGTGCAAGAAAGATTTTGCTCAAAAATTATTTTTCAAATAATGCAGATTTAGGTTCACTGGATACAGCGGATATGTCAGCACTTAGGGACCTTATTACTCTGTTTGGGGAATCTGAACCAATAAGTAATAAACCAACAGACAATAGTTGGCGTCAAATCTTACAAACTAAATCCCACTTTGTACCGCCAAGCAATGTTTCACCTAACACTATAACATTCTTAAGTTTGGTCTGTAATGACATTGCATCCATTAAATAGCCTAAGAGCACTTTAGGAGGAAACCTACCTAAACAAGAAATAGATGCTCTAAGAGAATTATCTGAATGAACAGATGTACAGATCAAAAATAGCGACTAGGGGGGTAACATTGTGATTTGGCCCACACCAATGTATTAAGGTCTAAACCCCCTATTCCGTCCTCCAAACTATCATAGCTTATCTAAATAAATAAGACAACACACACCATTGTTGGGAGAAAAAGGACCGGTCACGGTCCACGTTTATTAAATAAACGCTTTAACTAGTGCCTAAGCGTTACTCTAATTACGCTTAGGCACTTAATCAACCTATCATCAAAACTTGGCAACAAGTTCGTAATAAATCATCGTTGGCGGCATCTCTCCCTATCCTAGCCCCTACTAGCAGATGGTCAAGGCCCCTTCCGATACCTGCAGCGTGCCACCCGGCTGACACGCCCAATGGCACTCAGAGAGAGTTGTGATGTTGAGAGATCTTCGGCCCACATTCGCGAGGGAGGGGACCCCCAGACCGGCGCCTGGCGGGCAGAACCCCTCCCTTATTTCCGGACCGTCACTCTTCTCTCTTTGTGCCCGCTCCCCAGGGCATTGACCACCCGCCTGCTGAGGCATATCCAACCAACCCGGTAAGGCGACCCCTGTCCACAGAATCGTACAACCCAACAGCCAGGGGTGGATGGCTATATTAAAGACTCGGTCTTACTGCAGGCTAGCTCAATTAAACCTACCCCTGCCGAGTCGGCTTACCCTACTTAGCCGCTTCTCTGCCGCCAATCTCTTCTTCCATGGGACGGGTGGGCGGGAAAACCTTCTCCTTGAAGTCTGGAAACCGAAAGAGGCTGGAATCACTGCTGCAGGACCCTATAAAGGTAAGAACAGACACTGCCTCCCCAAATGCAACATTGTAACAAACATGGCTTTAGCATTTCTCCAGACTTCAAGTTGGTAATCCCTTAATGTTGTTACTGGCCCACTAGAGGGCCCTCCACTATCATAAGGTCTAAACCCCCTATTCCGTCCTCCAAACTGTCATAGCTTATCTAAATAAATAAGACAACACACACCATTGTTGGGAGAAAATGACTGGTCACGGTCCACGTTTATTAAATAAACGCTTTAACTAGTGCCAAAACGTTACTCTAATTACGCTTAGGCACTTAATCAACCTATCATCAAAACTTGGCAACAAGTTCGTAATAAATCATCGTTGGCGGCATCTCTCCCTATCCTAGCCCCTACTAGCAGATGGTCAAGGCCCCTTCCGATACCTGCAGCGTGCCACCCGGCTGACACGCCCAATGGCACTCAGAGAGAGTTGTGATGTTGTGAGATCTTCGGCCCACATTTGCGAGGGAGGGGACCCCCAGACCGGCGCCTGGCGGGCAGAATCCCTCCCTTATTTCCGGACTGTCACTCTTCTCTCTTTGTGCCCACTCCCCAGGGCATTGACCACCCGCCACAAGAGCCAGGCGAACTCTTGCCGCCAAAACAAACCAACAGGCACCTATTCATCAACCACAACCAGAAACAGTAACGAAATTAACTTAACAGTAACGATAATAACAGCAATAACATAACCACATATTTGAACTTTACGCAATCACCCTCAATAGGGCTCCCCTGATGTCCTTTAGAAAAATGTCCAGCCCAACGTCGGTCAGGTGGACCCCATCTGGTCTAAATAGGTCCTATTTGTCGGCCGTGATAATTTCGTGCCTGACCACGAAACCCTCCAAGCCCGTGACCGTCCTACCCATCTCCCTATTGACCTTTTTGCGCATGTTATAAGCGGCCTTCTGGGTGACAATGTGTCTCCAATGCAGTCTTGCAACCACATTCGACCACCCCACAGTCACCTCCTTCAACCAAGTGTGCACCCAATGCACATCCGCAGACATTCTTTTTATCAGGTCCAATGCGGGCAGTGCCCCCAAATCATTTCCCCCGAGGTGCAGCACTAAAATATTAGGCCGCCCCCACCTCCTGTGCGCCTCCTGCAAGAGCGCCGGCAAATCAGCCCACAACAATCCCCTGCGCCCTAACCACCGGAAGCTTGCCTTGGACGTTGGGAATCCAAGTTGCTGTCCCTCTGGCGACCGCAGCGCCCTGATGTGAGCCCAGTGGACGTATGAATGCCCAACAATCCCCACGCGAACTGGCGGGGCTTTCTCAATTACAACACCTGGTAAGACAGAGAACACCGACATGAATTACCTGCCAAATTGGACCACCATTCAAACCCCAGCCACCAGCAATTCCCAGCCCCCAAACCGCTACTTAATTCTGCCCCTTAGTCGGTCTAATGTATGTTTTATATTGTGTAGACTTCCATCTACCGAGACGTTTAATCTCAGCTGCTGGGAGGCACTTCTGTGCCGCGCTAGTCGATGCGCCTATTCTAAATGAATGCGGGGCAATCCTATTAGGGTCCAACCCAGCTTTCTCGGCCACCTTGGTGAGCACCCTACGGAATTGGAACGCAGACAATGCTGACCCGTCCTCATGTATGAAGAACAGCTCACCTCCCGCCGGCCGTGCAGACAGGTACTGTTCCACGCAACTGACCGGACAACTGTCAACACAATCCTGCTTAATAAGCGGCAACTATGTCCCTCTACCCTCTTGGTCAGTTTTGGACCTTGGCACGAATAATAGAAGGCCCCCGTCTGTAACCCTCATGTGTTCCAACCGAACTCCTCCTGAGCCTTTCACCTTAGCAGATGCCACGAGCTCACCCACTCTGAGAGCTCCTGCAAATGCCACTGCGAAGGCAGCCCTAAACAGCAGCCTTTCGTATTCCGACTTGCAAACCAAAGCCACGCTTGAGGCTAACCGCCTCAGCCTGTCCTGTGTTATTGGCTCCCTCCGGTCCTTCGGCCAGGATGCCACCCTTCCCCACCCTTTCAACACCTTCCTGACCAGGAAGGCTCCAGAGTGGTCCTCGTGACCCAGCGCTTTGTTGAAAAATGCAACAGCCGACAGTCTTCCTGCCGCACCTGCTCTACTGACCCCATCACGCCTCAGCTGCGCCAGCCAGTGTAAAATATGCACCCTATTGGCCTTTTGTACCTGCACGCCCCTTCGTAGGCAGAAAGATTCCCAGCTGTTCCAGTGGCTCCTGTATGCCGACCACGTCCTGGGCGCCAAAGATGCCTTAATTAACGGTAATATGGTTGCCCAATCTTCAACAACTGCCAAAGAAAAATTGGGCATGTTAGACCCTCAGCCGCCGCCATGGGAGCTGCTTCCCTAAACTGCCCCCATTTAAATCGAGAGAGTGCATCAGCTATAACGTTATGCACTCCCGGGACGTGTTTGGCGGTGAAGTGTATGTTACGCTGTGCCTCAAGTAGCACACTACTGCTGGTGAGGACGCCGACAATCTGTTGATGGCGTACACCACGCTCATGTTGTCTGTCCAAAACACCACCGACCGATTGGCCAACCTGTCTCCCCAAATTTCAATAGCTACAATGATGGGGAATAGCTCTAACAAAGTCAGATTTTTAATGCAACCTGACGTCACCCACTCCCGGGCCATGGAGCCACGCTCCACTCCCCGTCCAAATATGCCCCATAACCAAATCCGCCCGCTGCATCCGTGAACAGGTTCAGCAGACGGTTAGGTACCGGTGGGCGTCTCCATAAGCACACCCCATTAAAGCTCTGAAGGAAATGATCCCAAACCGCCAGATCTTCCCTCACCTCAGATGTGACGCATACCCATTTGGAGTGGCCAGTCGGGCTCCTCAATAGGCCCTCCAACCGACGGTTAAAAACTCGCCCCATAGGTATAACCCGCCCGGCGAAATTCAGCAAACCCAGTAAGGACTGGACATCCCTGACAGTGACCTTGTCCATACTACTGACTGCCCGTACCGACGCCAACATATGCGTTACCTTCTCCAATGGTAACCTGCATATCCGCCTCACCGTGTCAATTTCAATTCCCAAGAATGTGAGATACGTGCACGGGCCCTGCGTTTTATCGTCCGCCAGCGGGACACCAAAATGCCTCATCATATCCTGCATAATGCCCATGAGCTGTTCACACTCTGTTGAACCTGCTCTCCCTACCAATAAGAAATCATCAAGGTAGTGGGCCAATGCTCCCCCCCCCTGAAGCCTTGAATACCACCCAATGGAGGAAAGAGCTGAAGCATTCAAACAACGAGCAGGACAGGGAGCACCCCATCGGCAAGCAACGGTCCACATAATATGCCCCCTCAAACTTCATGCCCATCAGTCTGAAAGCCGAGGGGTGCAAGGGCAGCAAGCGGAATGCTGACTCTATGTCCAGCTTAGCTAACAGTGTGCCGGACCACATGCCCTAACCACGTCCAGCGCTTTATCAAATGATTGATAATGCACCGAACTCATCTCGGGGTCAATGGCGTCATTGACCGAACTCCCTTTTGGGAAGGACAGGTGATGTATCAACCTGAACTTTCCCTCCTCCTTTTTTGGCACGACCCCCAATGGCGAGACCACCAGATCTCTCAATGGGCAATCCGCAAATGGGCCAGATACCCTGCCCAATGCTACCTCCTTAGCCAACTTCTCCCTCACAACATGAGGGAACTCGTAGGCTGTTTTCATGTTCCTGTGCACCGCAGAACCCCTAACTGCCCCTGTAATTGGAATGTGAAAACCCCCCTGCAACCCAGACCTAAGCAATTCTGCAGCTTCCCGGTCAGGGTAGTTATCCAGCCATATTTGCATGGCCGGTAACTTAAGCGGGGTTGGTGCTCTTAACCGCAATTCCCGGCTTAGGGGCTGGTTTGATCTGTCCCTGTTCTCTCCTCTTTCCACACTCGATTCCTGGGTGTGGTCCCGCGCAGAATTTACAGATGTGCCGAAAGGAGCAATTACTCCCCCTGTCACACTGCTTGTCTTGGAATTTCTAACATTCCCTACCTCGTCTGCCAGTCCGTACCCCTTGGCGCTGCTGCGTCTGCCGTGCCACCACCGGGGAGGGGGAACCTCCCTCCAACCCCAGTTTAGACCACAGGTGCATATCCTGGGTGCCAAAATGCAGCAAGGGGTTACCGACCATCTTCCTCCTGAAGGCCATGTCATACTCCCGCCATGCGCCTTCCTTAAATCTTGCGTGTATATCCTCCACTGTTTCCTGGTATTTAAACAGGTTGTGTCCCTGTAAGGGCCACCTGTCTACATAGCACGCTGCTAAGACACGGAAGCATTTAAGCCATTCCTCATATGTCTCCGCCCTACGCACCCTCTTTGGGCCAGACCCATCGGCCGCCCTCTCTTTTGCCCTATACGCATCCAGGGAGAGGTATTTACCCTCCTGAATTTTCTTTACGACCTTCTGTTTCAGATGTCCGTAAAGTGAGTGTACTAAACAGGGGTAAGTGTCCCCTTGCGCCGCCACCTTACGGGGCCCCAGGCTCACGGGGGGCATAGTGCCCCCCGGTCCCTGTGCCCCTTGAGCCTCCGTTGTATGGCCTTTGGCCTCAGCCCTAACCTTAGCCTGCGCAGACGCCATCTTTTTTATCCATCGGAACATTCTGCGCTGCCCCTTCCCCACTAGGCCTAGCTCCTCCCCACTGTCAGACCCAGACCCACTTGTGGAAGACCCTGTGTCAGTGTGCCTAATGTCAGGTGCATCGCACTCACCGTCTCCTTGCATCTCAGCTCCTGTTGGCCCTTGCAGCGGTGCTCCCAGTTGGCTGTTGCTGGGCCCTGCCACCACCAAGGCGCTGTCTGATCCTGACTCCATTCGTGCTGTCGACTGTTCCGGGACCTGCGGGGACAAAATAACTTGGGGAGTACTCCGTTCAACAGGAGGTGCATCAACAGAACCACCCCTCCCTTCCCCCCCTTGACTCTCACCCCCGTGCATGCCCAAAGCTCTAGCCACAGCACTCCTAACAGTCTGTTCCTGAACCGCCCCCTCCTGGGCGTGAACACTGAACCCAGGCAGGGGCCTAGCGCCGTGAACCGCCCGCAGTGCTTCCTCAACTGCCCTCCTAATGGTGTCCTCACTCACCCCTCCTTGCATTTGCACCATATCATACTGCCTGTCATGCTCCATGCCAGCCTCTCTCATACGCTCCTCAGCCGCCACCTTGCTTGCCTGCTGATCACCATGCGTTATCCCCGCATGGGCCCACCCCACATGCTGGCCATACCCGCCTTGGGAACCATGTGGCAGATCCAACCTGTAAGTTTGACTACCCTCTCTCTCACTAGGCCCCGTGTGCCCACACATCACACCCTCATTCCTCCTTGCATCATCTGCAAACATTCCCCTATGTTCTCTGTATGTGCTCCGTTCACTCTCCGAAGCAAACCCCTGAGGCCTTCTTCCCACACTTTCATACAATTGTGCCTGCACCTGTGCGCTGGTGCCTGGCCTCATCCGCTCTCATCATCACCTCAGAGCCCATCCTCCACTGACCGCGATTCACCCCTGCTTGCACATGCGCACCAGCTCCTGGCCTTCCGGTCAGCCTCTCAGCCTCACCGCACAGCTGCCGCGCCCTGCTCGGACCTGCCACCTCTGCTGCGCGAGGTAAGTGCCCCCTCTCAGACACCGTGTGCTCCCTTGCTGCCCCTCCCGCGACTGGAAGTCTCCCCAAGTTACCTGTGGAGCTCCGGTCGCGTGAGGGTGTCTCGTCTGGCTCCTTCCTGCTCCCAAGATGGCGGCCGCTACTCTCCTCCTCCTCCCCAGATGAAATCTCAGAGGAGGAGTTCTCGCGTGAGCCGCCATCAGAGGGAGCCATTACCGCTGCGCACTCTGCACTGACTGTGTTATGCCTCGCGGTCCCTACCTCACCACCGGCAGCCACATGGGTCCCCGAGCCCAGCGCTTGGCCTGATAAGGATTGCGCTAGGGCTAGGACTGCCGCCATGGCCTCCGGCGACAAGGCCGCAAACTGCGCAGCAATGCCTGGCCCTAAGAGGCCCTGCCTACACTGTGAGGCCTCATGGCCACTGCCGGACCCACCCGGGGCCTCCCTGTCTGCTTCCCCTGACCTCTGGGCCTGCGATCCCCCAATGGTTGCTCCCTCTAGGGTCCCCTCACCCTGGGACTGACAACTAGGGCCTCCCTCCCCCAACCCCACCCTATTCTTCCCCTTCCCCTTATTGAAACGCCTGACTGGTGGGGACTTTTGGGGTGTGGGGGGTACCAAATCCTCAGTCTCAAGTTCATGTCCTTGTTTTGCAGGTCCCTTCTTCCTGGCAGATAGCTCCACCACCTCCCTGTAACGCTTGGGAGGCACAGTTTTCCTCCTAGATCTCTCCATGCTCCACTCCTTTGCAGCAAACTTCAGAAAAACCTTCTCCTTGAAGTCTGGAAACCGAAAGAGGCTGGAATCACTGCTGCAGGACCCTATAAAGGTAAAAACAGACACCGCCTCCCCAAATGCAACATTGTAACAAACATGGCTTTAGCATTTCTCCAGACTTCAAGTTGGTAATCCCTTAATGTTGTTACTGGCCCACTAGAGGGCCCTCCACTATCATAAGCAGAGGACAACAAACAATTAAGTAATAAGAAAAAATACAAATGCTTATTGGGGAACCCCAGTGAAACATTGTTAGAGCAATACAACAAGTTAATAACTAACACTTAGGCAGACGGTTCTATCAATCAAAAAGAATATAAATTCCTTCAAGTTAAAAATCCTTAGGCTGTAACCTTGTATCTGCTACCTAAAATACATAAGGACATTTCTTGTCCTCCAGAGAAACTGATTGTGTCTGGAATCAGCTCCCTTATGAAGAGGGCTAGCAGATACATGGATGCCGGGTTAAGATATATAGTTGAAGCTCTTCCCTAGACTTCTGCAACGAGGGTATGTCAGGAAGTCTATAGCTAGGGCATAACACAAAGCCCTTGCAAAAGACAGGAATGAACTATTAAAACCCAAAGAGCGTAGTACAACAAACCCACTTAGATTTATCTACACCCATAATTACCAAAGTGAACAAATTTCAAATATATTTAGAAAACATTGACCCATTCTGAGGGGGGATGAACAATTAAGATCCACAATACCAGAGATATCCTTGTTCACATTTAGCCCATAATCTTAATAATCACCTAACCAAAAGTTATATCGACAGAAATGCAAGGAAACCCTCACTTTATAAGGGCTCTATTCCATGTGGGGACTGTAAAGTGTGCCAACACATGGTCAAAAAAGATGACATGGTTGACAGATTTAATAAAACATGGAAGATTAACACTCATATTAATTGCCAAGTACTAATGTTATATACTGTGTGTCTTGCCTTTGTGACTGGTTCTATGTTGGTATGACCACTAGAAAGATGCATGCGAGAGCATTTGAGCAATATTCATAATGCACGCAAAGATCTTGAGAATGGCAAACAAATTATAAGTGTGGTGGGACATTTTTTGCAATACTATGGTGGAAATACTGGAGCTTTTATATGTTGGGGGCTTGAAAAAGTTAAACCTGGCATCAGAGGTGGGGGATGTGAACAAATACTTCTTCAAAAGGAAACCAATTGGATTTTTAGACTGAATTCAGTTATACCAAATGGAATGAATGAAGCTAATAATTATTGGGTTTTTCTGTAAAATGAGGGATTTTATATTATCAACTTGCAAATAAAGAATGAATTTGTGTGGAATAGTATGATAAAAACCTATAACATCGATCAATTACTTAATGCAAACCAGCGCTAAAGAATATGACACTGAGCATTCTCTTGCTTAGGAAATTCATCTATAATGATGTTTTTTTTCTATTTCACTTGAGAGCATGTTTGTGTGCTAATTTTACAAGTAATGTGTATCATAAGAGTCTTGATGACAACTAACCTACTCGTATGTGTGCTCTATCTATAAATGCAGAAGCTCAGGAAACATAGGTAAAATAAACCATATGATTCACCAGAACGATCACTATAACCGCCCCCTGGCTCCCCAACTTTCCTCTTGAACTCCTTAGATTGTAAGCCTATGGGCCCAGCTGTTTACAGATCGCTTCATAAGAGCCAACTACAACAGTGAAACTCTCAGCAGGGCCCTCTACCCACTTGACCCCTACAAAAGCTATCCTGTACACCGACTATGTTTACAGCGCTGCGGAATCTGTTGGCGCTCTACAAATACCTGATAATAATAATAATATAACTCAGCACAAAGATTAGTAACACTTCACATATTAAACAGGTTGCGTAGTACTGGACCTCAACATTTACACACAATTCACATTAAATATGCAACAATAACATTGTTATGATCGTAAAGTACATAGGATGTCAGTTTCCACAATAAATGCCGCCCACTATGGAAGGTCATTAACAGGACCAACCTATGACAATCTAAAAGGATATCACACGCCCATGGATGAATAACCTGACAGTGCCAATTGGCTCAGTGGTGGGCATTTTCTATTACTGATTGATCATTGGATAATCTGTGTAAATTAGGCCAATAATAAAGAAGATGGCATTATGGCTTTGGCTTGTCACTCCTAATATTGAAAAGACCAGCATATAGGCCAAAACGCGTTTGTGTTAACTTTGAGCTATTTTTGTGTCTTTCATCCATGGCACCTGAAGCCTACGCATGCAGTTATCGGACAGGGAACAGGGGGGTGTTTACACGTTGTTCTTAGCTATCTACAGTTTTTGGGTTGTGTAAAGAGGATTCGTCCTCATTTTTAAAGTATATTATTAAAGTTATATCCTTTTAACTTAAATATTCACTATTATCTTATTAGGGAAGTGTGCTAGTCAAGCCCCCTAAACTTTCTTCTCTATTTTGTGTATTAGTTATATTAGGGGTAGCACCGGACTGAAATTTAGATACAGACCCTTTTTCCTTAGCAACCAGGTCCCTGTGCCAGTACTTTTTCTTTCCCTCTTAATTTGAATATACTTCAGCTTGAGATCATGACACCTTGTTCTTGAATTGTTCATTTTATTAAAATACTCACAGCCTCATCTTTACTAACCCATTTAATTTACTTGAAATTTGCTATCATATAACCTCTTTTCCATATATCCTCTACGCTATACATATTTAAGTCATTGAGCCTTTCCTTGTACATGTTATTTTTTTAGACCATGTACTATTTTAATAGCACTCATCTGCACAGATTCAAGTTTGTTTAAATCCTTCTGGAGATATGACCTACAGAACTGCACAAAAATAGTGTTAATTTGTAAAACGGCATAAGAACTACCAACACATTATACTGGCATTATTTGCTACAATACTACATTGTTTGCTAAATTTTAAATCATCTGAAATAATAATTCCCAAGTCCCGTTCCTCATTTGTAAATGTAAGTATAGTGTCATTGAGCCTGTAATTAACATTTGAATTTGAAGATCTGTGCAGCTGCACAATCTGCTTTCTTCAGTCTTGAGGCTGTGTGACTCGTCTCACACTGTATCCATGCAGCATTGGGCAGACAGCATCCAGTCTGCTGGTTCCCTTAGCCCTGCTCTTTCTGCTGTGGCCCTAAGATCAACTAACTAAAGTTTGTTAGGGGAACAGTGCTTTGTAGAAAGGTGTCAGTGGGAAGAATAAGTGAGTGCACACATGTCCCTCCCCCATGCAGCATTGTCTAGTGCAGGGTGAGAGGAAACTTGTTCCTAGCAAAGAAATGTTATGTGTTGCTGTGGCCGATGTATAGTGTCATGCTGATACATCAAACATTAAGATAAGGTTTATTTTTATAGTTTTTTTTTCTCTCTGTCTCAGATTTTATAGCTTCCCATAGTAGTTCTGCTGTTACAGTCAGTAAACTCATATTTGTCTGCACCTCCATGCTTCCTCCTCAGTCTTTACCTTGCTTTGCTCCTGTTGGCTGCCCTAAATCTCTTTAACCAGCTAACCTCACACCAGAATCACATTCAAAAGCATATTAAATGAATCCACAGTGGAGGAATTTATATATGTATTTGTTTATTAGTACTGCATAGGTCAAGTTTCACATATTGCAATTTTTTTTAATGATTAGTCCAGCAGTGGATGATTTTTTTTGCCCAGGGTCCAGTAAATATTAAAGACGGCCCTGCTTTTATCAATAGTGCCTGATTAAACAGATCAGTTAATGTGGCATTTAGCAAGATTGAAGTTCCTTAAAAACCCTTGAATGAATATTATCAGTATCCACTGACGTTTTTACAATTATTTTTGATAATGCCAACAGAACCTAATTGTCTGTAAAAAGATTATTGCTAAGCTCATTTCAATTTTTGAAGCATCCCTTAATGTAGACATTCTATCTTCACAGTCTTTTGTGAAAACAGAACAGAAGTAATCATTAAGACAGTCTGCAATTCAGCTATCTTCTTCTACTATTATATCATCAACTGTTTTAAATTATACTATTCCAACCTGTTGTCATATTAACAAATATTACAAAATATTTTTCCCTTCCGGTTAACAGATGTGAAAGTGAGTGCTACAAAAAAGTACATTATCCTTGTATCAGAAAATAAGTGAATTTGTATTTTATACACATATACATGGCACAAAGGCGTTGTGCAGTTTTTATTTCACGCTTATGTTGTAATTATAAAACTGAAGCCAAATTGAGTGCACTATTTGTAATCTAGCCCAATGTAAGCTAACTGGCACTGTATCTTGATTAGCCATCATGATACTGCTGTGAGAGAAGGTTCCTCTAGGTAGGTGAATAAGGAACAGGCTCCAGCTTTGACTTACTAAACTAAGGATTTATTAGTGGGAATCAACATTCTATGCTGTTTAGGTATGGGAAAGGTTTCATTCAACATTACAGTTTCAGACCAGCAGGTGGAAATATATGTATTTATGTGTATAAATATATGTATTTACAGATAACACACATATATGTACACATATAAGCACATAAATACATATATATATATATATATATATATATATATATATATATATATATATATATATATATATATATAATGCTCAATAAATAAAGTATTGCAGTATGCAGTGATACCTTTTTTTATTGGACTAACATAATATTTCAAAGACAAGCTTTCTAGAGTTTTCCTCTCTTCCTCAGGTCTAAAGCAATACTGATCAATCTGATATAGATACACATCACATACAACAAATGGAAGGGAGGTAGGGGGGTGAGAGGGGGGTCATAAAAAGCAGAGAATGTGTGTGAAGGAGAAAATAGCTGAGAATAGCCAGAAAAAATAAATAAACAGAGGAGAGTAAATAGGCCAGATGAGAGGAAAAACAAAAGGAAAAAGAAACCAATATAGGACAATAAGATGAGAGATTATAGAAAGTTATGGTAGTGTGTGAGAAAGCCAGAGTCTACATTAAGTCCTTCATTTCTGGTATTGAAATGTGTGATCATTTTCATCTCAAACGTCTTTCGTTCATGAGAGTCTTTGAAATTCCCTTTAAGAATTTTAATCCTGAGGTTGAGGCGGGGCGTAGCCGTGCAGGGACATGGCCGCTGTTTAGAAAAGCTCCGTGCAAGCCATAGGTCTCTAGACTAATAATCAAAGCTAAAACTGGGAATCTACATTTCAAATGCCTATACTCTGCTAGATGAACCTTGCTCACAGATTCCGGTGAGCCGAAAAAGAAGAAAAAGAGCTCCGTAATTGTAAAAAAGACGAACCGCTATACCGAGTGGGGCAGACTACAATATGGCACGAGGCAAATGACTTTCCTATGAAAATAATGTAAAGTATTGGGATCTCTGCTCAATAACTTAATTATACAACCACCGGGATTTGCAGATCACTTACAGCGGGATTTATTTGGAGGAGATCGATCGCAAACAGTGCACCGCCATTACGCAAGACCACGCGGTAAGGCAATTTGGGAACAAGAGGGAGGAAAAATACGGCACGACCAGAGACAAAATAATTCACTATAGATCTTGGTCTGAGGAGTTTTATGGGTTGACTACTAGTACACTTATCCTGGCCATGATCAAATAGACTGATACCTTTAGAACAGGCCAGTGCAAGGGAGCCGTGATATTGCTGGGAAGGGCTGTGCAAAGTAAACACAGCAAACAGTAAACGAGTAGGGGTCACAATAGAGTGTGAGAGTTGTACTTGGATTAACCGTAAGAACCATATAACTTCAATTTTATCGATATCCACCCTCTTGCAGACACCCCTTTTTCTGAGACACACAATAGTAGGAACCTTGCTAAACCTCCTTCCCCAAACCACACATTGAAACAGCCTGAAATCCACAGTATACAGGCCGCATCACTCGACAATGACAGCAAAGAAAAACACTAAAGCGGACAAAAAACTAACAGGCGTCACCTCAGTGAATTCTTTCTTCACCAGACAAGAAACAGAGACGCCTGAACAGGTGCAATCACCCCTAGGTGATGAGTCTTCACAGCAAGAACTGCGCTTTGTTACACACACTACAAACTCAGACCAATTGTCTCAGATACAATCTACTATCTCACTACTACCCTCTAAATCTGATCTCGCTGAGCTAAAAACATTTATTAAAACTGAAATGTCATCTCTGAGGAAAGACATAAATGAAATGGGGTCAAAGCTCGAATACTTAGAAGAAGAACAGGATTCACTGAACAATATTGTGTCTGATGTCAACCACCAACTAACAAGACACGAATCCATAGTTCAATCTCTCCAATTGAAAGTAGAAGATTTGGATAATCGTAACCGACGCAGCAACTTAAGAATAAGAGGTGTTCCAGAAGAAGCTACTAAGGAATCGCTGCCTTCCTACCTCTTGCAAATGTTTGAATATATTGCCCCAAATGTCAAACTATCTGAAACATCAATGGAAAGGGCACATAGGGCCCTTAAACCACTCCCTATCCCACCAAAACCTCCCAGGGATATCATTATCAAATTTACAAATTATTTAGACAAGGAGGCTATCTGGAAACAAGTGCGACTCAAAAGAGAAATCAGATTTCAAACATACAGTATTCAAATATTCCAAGACATCAGTCCAGCCACCATAGAAATAAGAAAAGAGATTCGCTTCATCACCCAAAGACTACAAGAAAGGAAGGTGAAATACAGATGGGGATTCCCCTTCAGCCTAATTGTATAGAAGGAAGGTAGAACATACATATACAAAGATCCAACGGACATAGACTCTTTCTCTAAAGGCTTGAACATTGACTTCCCACAATCTGACCTACCAAATTCAATCACACACCAGAATGGCCCCCCTCTCCCTCAGAGATCGCAATGGTCAACTGTTCAACGAAAGAAGAAAAAGACAGAAGACACTGCTTCAGACATATAAAGATGTTCGACAAGATCTGATAAGTATACAGAAAGTTATGTATTACTGTTGTTTGCTGTTGTTTTAAATTTAGAATTAGGCATTGGGAACTCATTAGTCACTTCTTGAATCTATGAAAATTGGATGAACAGACTCGGTCACGATGTGACATACATACCAAAGAACAGACTACCTATGTGATCAAAATATTATCCTTAACTTGAGAGGTTATACCTGTTATTTTGTTGAAGAGTTTACGTTGCCATTATATCAAAAGTTATATAAACAGAAATGTTTTGTTTTAATGTTCTAAGTTTTAAATAAGAGATTGGGTTCTTATTAACGAAACAGTTAAAATATGAGAAATTAAAAAGTCCTTGATTGGTTGCTATGAAGGTAATAGCAACAACAGACTTATGTAGTAAAATACTCAGAAGATCGCAAATATTGAAATAATGAGAAACAGTTGATTATTTAAAACCAGTTGAAAAATATTGTCATACCCAAATACACAGATTATATTGTTTAGATACTATAGTGTATAACTAATTCCCTACATGTAATATTTACCTGTGAGCTGGAGACCTACAAAATGGCTTGCTACCTCATGATTGTTATTGTGATGACTCTAATTTTTATTTTCGTTTTTATTTGTTTTTCCTTTTTCTCAAATCTTTTCTTTCCATTCCTAGTTGGCGGTCCTGTCCTATCCTGCAACCATAAAGCACTTTATAAAAAAAATACTTGTGTAAGTAACCTATATCCTATCTATATTAATCTCACATTTCATCCAGATTATGGCTAAACAAATAAAACCTATCACACACACCAACGAATTGCAACTATACTCCATCAATGCAAAAGGTCTTAACATACCACAAAAGAGATCCTTGGTACTGAGAGATGGTCGTAGTCAGAGAGCAGATGTGTTGTTTCTCCAAGAAACACACTTTAGAAAAGGAAGAGAACCCAATACATTTGCTAGCCAGTTCGGAATCTGCTTTTGGGCTTCACATCACAAACATAAGAAACAAGGTGTTGGTATCATAATCAAAAGAGGTATCCCCTTCACAGAACTAAATACCATCAGAGATAGAGAAGGTAGATACATTATAATTATCGGTATACTCTATAACCGACCAGTGACACTGGCTTCAATATATGCGCCAAACACAGGCCAACACAAATTCATTAAAAAGATCACTAATAAAATTTTAGATTACCAGAAAGGACCACTTTTAATGTGTGGGGATTTTAATATAGTTTTAAACCCGGAAATAGACAGCTCTTCACAGCGATCATCACTACCTACCTCACAGTTAAATAAAATAAAAACATATCTCAAACGAATTGTCGCCCAAGATGTCTGGAGAACCCTCCACCCGTCCAGTAGGGACTATACGTTTTACTCATACCCTCACGTGACTTACACTAGAATAGATTACATGTTTACAGACGTAAGTGGATTGGCACTATTTAAATCAGCTAAAATTAACTCAATCACTTGGTCGGACCACTCAGCGGTGGTGAGCTCCCTCGTGTGGCCATCTAAACCTATTAAGGATTTTGTTTGGCGGCTAGATGATTATTTATTTACCGACCCTATCAATGCACTAAAAATTGATAAAGCTCTAACGGAATACTTCCAATTTAATACTTCACCATTAACATCTCCTCAAACATTATGGGAAGCACACAAAAGCGTCATACGAGGTGAAATGATGGCCATAAAAGCTTACCATAATAAACTTAAAAGAGAAGCAGTTAAGACATTCTTAGATAAAATCCAACAATTGGAAGACAGACATAAACATTCTCCTTCTAGTAAGGAGATACTAAGGGAACTGACCATCGAAAAGCAAAAACTAGCATCACACCTATCTAAAGAAATTAAGAGAAAAGCATTTCATAACCGACAAAGACAATATGAGGGCCGCAATAAATTCGGGAGGCTTTTAGCAAGGTACCTTAAACACAAAAACCACAAAAAATATATTTTACACATTACTGACGAACAAGGGCAATCTCAATACTCTACACCTAGAATAGCACGAGTATTTCAGAAATTTTTCCAAAAATTATACAATATTAGAAATAACCCGCACCATCAACCAGAAAACCCTCAATTACGACCAATCGCAATAGATAATTACCTTAAACAATTAAAACTTCCAACTATCACTCCCAAACAAAAAGATACTTTAGATGAACCCCTGACAGTAGAAGAAATAAACCTAGTAATTAAAGATCTACCCACAGGGAAAACGGGCCCAGATGGCTTTACTCATAAGTACTACACTACATTTAGAGAGACACTATCCCCACAGATGCTAAAATACTTCCAATCTATAGAGTCCTCCAGCGGGTTTTCGGATAGGGCCTTAGAGGCCCATATAACACTCCTACCAAAATCAAATAAACCCACTTCTCTACCTGCAAACTATCGTCCCATTTCATTATTGAACACGGACATTAAGATATTTGCAAAAATTCTATCACATAGACTGAACAAAATTCTCCCCCACATAATACATTCTGATCAAGTTGGTTTTGTTCCGGGCCGCGAAGCCAAAGACAATACAGTGAGAGCATTACACCTTATCCATTATGTCACCAAAAAAAAGATTCCATCTCTATTCTTATCTACTGATGCCGAAAAGGCTTTCGATCGCATAGCATGGGACTTCTTAAAAGCCACGTTATCACAGTTAGGCCTAGGCCCCCAAATTATAACCCGTATTTTCTCACTTTACTCTCAACCGAGCGCTCGCATACTGATAAATGGATCCTTATCCGACCCCTTTATTATAACTAATGGAACACGTCAGGGATGCCCCCTTTCACCTCTTTTGTTTACCTTTGTAATAGAGACATTAGCAACTAGTATTAGGAATAATCCACAAATACACGGTATTAATATTGGCTCACAACAATATAAAGTCTCTCTCTTCGCAGATGATATGCTCCTCTCCATCACAGATCCCAAAGAATCAATCCCACAAATAAACCAAGAACTAGAGATTTTTCACACACTGTCAAATTTTACCATTAATAAGGCCAAATCTGAGATTCTAAGTATAAATATGAACAAACATGACATACACAATATAAAACAGCTCACATCATTCTCATGGTGTAATGCTTCACTTAAATATCTAGGAGTCAAACTAGCGCCAACCTACGATGATATGTTCAATATGAACTACGTACCTCTTAAAAAGACAATTATAAATGACCTCTCTTCGTGGAGATCTAAACAGATATCTTGGTTGGGACGTATAGAAATTATTAAAATGAACATATTCCCGAGAATACTTTACTACTTACAAACACTACCCATCCCATTACCCACAACTTATTTACCCTCCATACAAAAAGCTTTTAATGATTACATTTGGAACAAAAAGCCGCCTAGAATAAATAAAAACATAATGTATTCACCCAGATCTCAAGGGGGAATGGGAGTCCCGAATCTCGAGTTGTATAGACAAGCAATTGTTTTACAGAGGGTTGTGGACTGGAATATTCACTATCAACACAAACGCTGGATTCCCTTAGAACATCTAATTCACCAAAAGCCCCATCTAGGTAGACTGTGTTGGGACATCTCCAACAAACCCCAGCTCAAAACTGATATTAACCCGATAACGAGTGAAACATTTAAGACATGGGACAAAATCATTAACACATCCTTATTTATCTCCTCCAAACCATCCCCATTGACGTCCCTTCTGGAGAATGGGGAGTTTATATTGTACCCACCTGCTACCACAATAGACCCCATAAACCAAACCACAGATATAGCAGTACGGACCATGATTACAAACGAATCAATTCGCACACAGTCAGATTTGATTGCAGACGGACATGAATGTTTCTCCAATTGGTTCACATACCGACGTGCTAGAAACTATATACTTAAACACAAAGACTACAATAATATGTCTAGACCGTTGACAAACTTTGAATCCTTATGCATACAGACACCACCACTCAGACATACACTATCCTTCATTTACAAACTATTATCCCAGAAACCCCCGGGGTATATACCACTATTTTTGGAAAAATGGGAAACAGACCTAGGTACCATAATATCACCCCAAACGAGCCACGCCATCCTACAAGCCACTAGAAAATCATCTATCTCATCCTCTATCCTAGAAATTAATCTCAAACTCCTACATAGATGGTACTTTACCCCAAAGAAGCTACACAGATTATTTCACTCCCATCCAAACACATGTTGGAGATGCGGTCACGTAGATAGTAATGATGCACATATGTGGTGGTGGTGTAATGATATTCAAAACTTCTGGCGACACGTAATTAAAGAAATAGAATCCATCCTGGAGATTGTTCTCCCTCTAGACCCCCTGATATGGCTCCTAAATAAACCCCCAAACATTAAACATAAACCTTATCTACGGTTATTCACGATAATGACAAATGGAGCGAAACTACTAATAGCCAAAAATTGGAAAAGTAATAAAGGCCCCTCATTGGGTATGTGGGTTGACAAAGTTACAGACCTTTTAGATCTCGAAGAATATTATTACCTCAAGAATGCCAAAATGGATACTTACGCAGAGATATCCCAAATCTGGGAAACTTATAAACATTCAAAGTAAACCTATAGATATACCTCCAACTGGTTGCGGATGGGACGGGACTCGCCCACCACTTTCTCTCCCTTTTACCTTTTTTCTGAAAACCCTTAACCCCTTTCTTTCTTTTTTCTCTCTCTTTCCCCTCTAAACTATTATGATAAATTCATATGTCCAGAATTCTTAACTTGTACATGTAAATGTAAGAAAATATAAGACAACTATTGAACATGTATAATGGAGGAGCTGCGTCTCCCATTTATTGTATGTTACTTTATTATTTTCAATAAAGTTGTTGGACAAAAAAAAAAAAAAAAAGAATTTTAATCCTGAGGTTAAGGATGGAGTGACCAGTCTGGGTGAAGTGATGACCAACAGGGGTACAATATTCATTTTCCTTGTGGTTTTTGATTGAGTGTCTGTGTAGATTCATTCTGAGATGCAGCTTTAGGCCAGTTTCTCCAATGTAGCAACCTCTGTCACATGCTGTACACTGTATCATGTACACCACATTAGCAGATGAGCACAAATAGGATCCTTTAATATTATAGGATGTGTTATTGTGTCTGGCTGTGTTGTTTTTACATATATGTTGACACAGTTTGCAGAGTGATTTGTTGCATTGTGCAGTGCCATTCTGTGTAAGCTTCTGTTCTGTGGTTAATTTGCTGCGGACCAATCTCTGTCTCAGGTTAGGCGGTTGTTTGAATGCTAGTATGGGGGGTTCAGGAAATATTTTTTTGAGTGTGGGGTCCTCTGAAATTAGTGGTTGTAGCTCTTTAATAATTTTGCGTACTCCTTCCAGAGTAGGGTTGTAAGTGACTACTAGAGGGGTTCTTGTTTTGTTTTCCTTTTCTTTGTATTGTAGGAGCCTTTCCCGTGGTGTTTTTAGGGCAGATTTGATATTTTAGATATTGTCCTTTCCTTGTAGCCCTTTTGCTTAAATGACTCTGACAGTGTACTCAGGTGCTGATCTCTGTCTTTTGTGTCAGAGCAAATGCGGTGATATCTGATAGCTTGGCTGTAGATGATACCTTGTTTGGTGTGATTGGGATGGAATCTGGAATTGTGGAGGTAGCTGTACCTGTCTGTGGGTTTTCTGTATACAGATGAATGAAGGATGCCATTGGTGACAGTTATTGTGCAGTCCAAGAAGTTCACACTATGATTTGAAAATTCCATTTTAAGGTTTATTGACGGATGAAATGAATTAAATGATTTGTGGAAATCTAAAAGGCTTTCTTCTCCTTTTGTCCATATTATGAAAATATCATCGATGTAACGATAATATGTATAAGGTTAAGACTTCCTTAATAAACTTAACCAGATAAATGAACTACCTGGAAACACTATACTAGTTACTATGGATGTGGAATCCCTATACAGCAACATCCCGCATAAGGATGGTATTGAGGCCTGCAGTAAATTTCTCTCATCCCACCAACCAACACACAAATATGATAGTTCAACTATTGCCCAGCTTATAGAATTCATACTCACACACAACTATTTCAGTTTTAACAACAATTACTACCTACAAATGACAGGGACAGCGATGGGCACAAAAATGTCACCCCAATACGCTAATCTTTTCATGGCGTACCTAGAATACAGATTCTTATGTACTCAACCCCACAAACCTTATACATATTATCGTTACATCGATGATATTTTCTTAATATGGACAGAAGGAGAAGAAAGCCTTTTAGATTTCCATAAATCATTTAATTCATTTTACCCGTCAATAAACCTTAAAATGGAATTTTCAAATCATAGTGTGAACTTCTTGGACTGCACAATAACTGTCACCAATGGAATCCTTCATTCATCTGTATACAGAAAACCCACAGACAGGTACAGCTACCTCCACAATTCCAGCTTCCATCCCAATCACACCAAACAAGGTATCATCTACAGCCAAGCTATCAGAGATCACAGCATTTGCTCTGACACAAAAGACAGAGATCAGCACCTGAGTACACTGTCAGAGTCATTTAAGCAAAAGGGCTACAAGGAAAGGACAATATCTAAAATTATCAAATCTGCCTTAAAAACACCATGGGAAAGGCTCCTACAATAAAAAGAAAAGGAAAACAAAACAAGAACCCCTCTAGTAGTCACTTACAACCCTACTCTGGAAGGAGTACGCAAAATTATTAAAGAGCTACAACCACTAATTTCAGTGGACCCCACACTCAAAAAAATATTTCCTGAACCTCCCATACTAGCATTCAAACAACCGCCTAACCTGAGACAGAGATTGGTCTGCAGCAAATTAACCACAGAGCAGAAGCTTACACAGAATGGCACTGCCCGATGCAACAAATCACTCTGCAAACTGTGTCAACATATATGTAACAACAACACAGCCAGACACAATAACACATCCTATAATATTAAAGGATCCTATTTGTGCTCATCTGCTAATGTGGTGTGCATGATACAGTGTACAGCGTGTGACAGAGGTTGCTACATTGGAGAAACTGGCCTAAAGCTTCATCTCAGAATGAATCTACACAGACACTCGATCAAAAACCACAAGGAAAATGAATATTGTACCCTTGTTGGTCATCACTTCACCCAGACTGGTCACTCCATCCTTAACCTCAGGATTACAATTCTTAAAGGGAATTTCAAAGACTCTCATGAACGAAAGACGTTTGAGATGAAAATGATCACACATTTCAATACCAGAAATGAAGGACTTATTGTAGACTCTGGCTTTCTCACACACATTCTCTGCTTTTTATGACCCCCCTCTCACCCCCTACCTCCCTTCCATTTGTTGTATGTGATGTGTATCTCTATCAGATTGATCAGTATTGCTTTAGACATGAGGAAGAGAGGAAAACTCTTGAAAGCTTGTCTTTGAATTATTATGTTAGTCCAATAAAAAAGGTATCACTGCATACTGCAATACTTTGTTTTTTGAGCATCTTATCTACTGGACTAACACGGCTACTCCAATCTTCACTATATATATAAATATATATGTACATTGGAGTCCTTTGTAGTCAAGTAGAAGAAAACATGTAAAAACATATCTATTAGGATGGCCATATTTCCGCTTTAAAACAGGACACATACGGAAAATAAATATGTCAGGTTTTTTATAATGGAACATTATTCAAACATTTCGTTAAACAGCCCTGACATATGTATTTTTCATATGTGTCCTGTTTTAAAGCTGCAGTATGGCCACCCTAATATTCATGCAATATTCATTTTAATAAAGTGTTACACTGTGTATCTACTGTAAATATTTCACATTCCAATGTTCTTTACATTGGATACATTCTAAGATTTATAAATAGATATTCCTACAGTATATATATATATGTGTGTGTGTATATACTATCAACTTGTAATACAAGCGCTACAAGCGCAAAAAGCTTACTTCTAGTGGAGTTAGCGCAAAAGCGGGAGCGATAAACACCGCTCCACTTGTAATCTGGCCCAATACGTATATGAGAACAAAGCCAAATGATTAGTGCCTGAATTATGTGTGTTGTATTTTGGAAGGTGTATCATTATATCTGCAAAAAATAAAGTTTATATTAAGATTAATGCTCATAAACTAAAAAAAAACCAACATATTTTACTATGGGATTCATTTTGATCAAAGCTAAGTAGATAAACAAAAATCAGTTTTATAGAGTCGTTATATTATCTTTATTTTACACATAATATTGTAACCCATTTAATATTCCTGAAACTAATGAATATGATACAGATTTATGGTGAATATATGTAATTCAAGTAGAAGAAATGGATTGTTTTGAACATACTTTAACAAAGACACACACACATTTTATTTGATACAATTCTGTTTAATTTAATGCCTTTTAATCCCAAAAAATCCTCACCCTGAAAAATCAAAAAGTAGTTTTATTGCATATTGATCTGAATGTGTAAATAAAAAAAAATGTGAGTAATTGAATACATTTTTTTTAAAAAGCTAATAAATTTGTTGAAAGTAAATGTAATTATACATAAATTTGTCATCATTTTTCAGTTTGCATTTTATAACTTGTAGTAATATGAGTTTGATGGAGTACACGCTCTGCACTGACATTCCTCTACATGACTGTAGGTATAGCTCTCCCGTCTCCCATTTTCACATGCCAGCTTTATTTCTCTATTTTTGGATTTTTTTGCTTCACAATGGAAACATGCTTATTTCGTTTTGTCTGAAGATGAAGATCTGTCAAATAAAAGCAAAAAGATTTAACTGATGGTGCAGGGTATACTATCTATCATATGATCATTGCCTATAATAAGGGTAGTAAATATCAGTATAGATGGCAGTTTCAACAGAGATAAGTAGCTTTTTCAAGTGATGAAATAAAGATAAAGAAGCTATTTGAAAACAATATAATATGATGCATCAGGTAAAATATATGATTAGTAAAACATTAAAGGAGAGAATATTTTACAATACAATGTCCATTTAAACACATACGGGCTGATTCCAGTCTATCCTTTTTTGACATCTGAACACTAACAATGAAACAATAAAACCATTCTCATATTGGAAAAATATTGAATCCAACATCAAATGTATGATGCAAGGACAGCATCGATTTCAGTGATCACAAACAACCCAACTAGAATTTATTGACAAATATGGAAAACAAAATGGACGCATAAAATTCATCATCCAAAGGCACTTGATAAGTGCTCAATAACCGCGGATCAACCGATAATGCACAGCTGATAAGCTATAAAGATATTGACCATTTTTTTAACATGGTGATAGCCCTCTTTGATGATGTATTCTGCAAATAACAGATGATATTGAACAAGTCAACACTGATAATTAAATGTAAAAAACATGAAAAGAACTTTTACAAGATATTAACAGTTGTATAACAATGTATACTGGCTTTACAATATCTTATTAAAAACAATAAACCCCTTTATCAAGTTAAAGCACACACACAACCCCATTAACCCACAACAAAAGGAATCATCACTCACTGATAGAGGCCATGTTACAAAGTCTCAACAAAGTTTGTACTTCTTAAGGCAACTTAAAAAATTGTTCTGTCTCAAAAACTGTTAACTTATTTTTATTCAGCCATCATTGAATCAGTTTTATCATCCTCCATTTTGACCTGGTATAGCTCTGATTATCATTAAAGGAGAAACAAAACCAAAATGTGATCTGTGGAAAAAAAAACTATTTGGGATTCTACTTATTTATCTTAAGGAGTTGGAGTTTAATTTTATTATCTGATGTAGGCCATGGTAGAGCGTTTTACAAACACTAAAAAATATTATTTTTTCCTTCAGGCTATTAAAATAGCAAACATGAATACTTCTCTTTTTACTTTTGGTATGAGAAATTACACTTTAGTCACTCTTTGTGAATATATTTGATGGTTAGATTTTTACACTGCTGATATGATATGTATTTGTTTGTTCATTGTCATCTGATACCTTAGCACCATGAAATATAACTTGTATAATTTTCTTTTTTTATTCTTGGCAAATAAATGATTCTATTCAATGCTATGTTACTTGTGAGGAGTGGGGAGGTGAATATAGCCTGGCCAGTTTGTCATTTTGGGTTTGGATATTTGTTGTGCAGTTGTATTTGTTTATTTATTAATTTATTTTTGTTTTTTAACAGCCATTATTGGTTATTAACGGAATAGTTTTGGGGAAATAAAGTTATCAAGATCGGCTGTGTTTTACTTGGAAATTTTGTAGTTTTTTCAATATTAAATGAGAATTTTTTTATTTTTTTTTTACAGAATTTTAGACAAATTGGACTCATGGCTATAGCTATATGCAAGCAATAGTGCAATGACAAAATGCTCTAAAGCATTTCCCTACTGCCCCTTTATGCCTTGTTAACAATTACAGAGCAAAATGTCCCAAAATGAGTTCTAGTTAACTAACTTGCCATGATTTAAAGAAGGGGAGTAATTTGTGTTTTAAATCATTTTCTTGGATTGGTTTAGAATTATTTTCACTTCAAAGTTAATGTACAAATTATTAAAAGTTTAGTTTAAAGTTATGAATCTGTCATTCCCATGTTTATATATAAAAAAAGGCCACTCGTGTTTTACACAGCCCCAAACAATGCACCTATTTTCAATTGTTATTGAGTCCTAAACCATGTCCCTGATAGCTTTATGCCTTCTGTACCTTTAAAGTCAAGAAAGCCATAGGTAACAATGGGAGGTTGGATCAATATTTAGCAGAGCTACGATCACTTAGATTACAGTGGGAAGTATAAAGAGCCCACACCAGTGTAGCCTCTTAATGCATGTTTTAATTATTATTATTATTATTATTATTGGTTATTTGTAGAGTGCCAACAGATTCCACAGCCCTAGATTCTGCTGACCATTTGTAAACAATGATATGTTGGATTCTCTATTGGCTTCAACTATTCCATCGAGATATTGTAGGAGGTAAGGTCAAAGGATCCAGCAATGGGCATTTCAGAAGTTGGCTTTTTTTACTGTAGAGAGCACCATTTTAGGAACAAACAGTCCAAAATATGCAGTACCAGAAAGGGTCAAGACAATAATAAAGGCTATAGCTGGTGTCAAAAGTCAAGGGTCCAAGCAAACGTCAAAGTACCAGGATATATGGAACAAATCAGCTCTAGAAATGCTAAACAACTCTGTAACAACTGAGCACAGATTGCTTCTGGCTGCTTATGCAAATAGTTTGTTAATTAGTAATGCTGTGCACCTGTCTCATCATGTGTGTAAGGCAGCATCAGACAAGGTATAGGCATATCAATGGTAAGCTTATATCCATAACAGATTGGCCATATAGCTTAGTGGGCCAAGCTATGGCTCTATAGTAATTGATCTTAAAGGTCATAGGTTATATTCCTCTGACCAAAATAAGTTAAAGTGTTTCTCCTTTTTCCTGAGAGACTGTGAAGGGATTAGCTAAAGTACAGGTAATCATGTGGGGGGTCTTGACAATCTACCAGTTGTCCTGTGCAAAAGAGTGCTGTAGCATAGCAAATGTACCCTGGCCCTCTTTATGAGAAAAAATAGATCTAATAATAAAAGCTGAAAAAGTAGTTTACTGGCAAATACAAAGGAAAAATATAAATGTGCATCTTTCTGTTTATATAGTTTGTCCTGACCTGTATTTGTCATCAGTTACAATTGCAGCACAACACACAATTGTCAATCTTTGCCTTCAGCTTGATGCAACCATATGACCTATTCTAGAAATGTAGGTCACAAATAGTCTTTTCCCATTTCAGAAATGCTACTGGATGATCTGGCTTGATGAACAAGGGTTATTATGTACGCTGCCTGATTTCCCTGTTATCTGAAAATTGTTCCAAAGTACAGTAAAAACACATATAAAAAACAAATTGAGGAAAATAATAAAACTGAACAAACTGCTAAAAACAATATAAACATAATGCAGAACTTAATTTCCTACAGTGGGGATGGGGATGCCACTTTTTAACCTCACCTGGATAATTTATTACAAGAACCTTTGCTATAAGGTACAGGCACAATTGGAGAACAATCTCCACATGGTATAATTTTAGTTTGTATCTTTACATTAGATTCTGTTCTGATTCAGAAAGGACATGCAATTTTAAACATCTTTCCAATTTACTTTAATCAACAATTTGGCTTTGTTCTCTTGTTATTGTTTGTTGAAAGATAAACCTAGGTAGGCTAATATGCTAATTTCTAAGCCCTTGAATGCCGCCTCTGATCTCAGTGCATTTTAACAGTTTTTCACAGCTCGACAGCATTAGTTCACAAGTGCCTTATAGATAGCATGATGCTCACTCCCGTGGAGTTATTTATGAGTCAGCACTGATTGTCTAAAATGCAAGTCTGTCAAAAGAACTGAAATAAGGGGCAGTCTGCAGAGGCTTTGATACAAGGTACTCACACAGGGAAAAAGTATATTACTATAACAGTGTTAGTTATGAAAAACTGGGGAACAGTTAACAAAGGAGGTGAACTGTCCCTTTAAAGGGACAGTCAAGTCTAAAATAAACTTTCATGATTCAAATAAGGCATGTTAATTTAAACAACTTTCCAATTTACTTTTATCACAAACTTTGCTTTGCTCTCTTGATATTCTTAGATGAAAGCTAGACATATACTAATTTCTTAGTGCTTGAAGGCCACCTCTTATGTGAATGCATTTTTACAGTTTTTCACCACTAGAGGGTGTTAGTTCATGTGTGTCATATAGATAACATTGAGCTCACACACGTAAAGTTAGCTAGGAGTAAGCACTGATTGGCTAAAATGCAAGTCTTTCAAAAGAACTGAGATAAGGGGGCAGTCTGCAGAGGCTTAAATACAAGGTAATCACAGAGGTAAAATGTATATTGATATAACCGTTTTGGTTATGCAAAACTGGGGAATGGGTAATAAAGGGATTATCTTTTTAAACAACAAAAATTCTGGTGTTGACTGTCCCTTTAAGTTTGAACACTTTGTGAGAAAGAAATCACAGAGACATAGAAAATCTGTATTCCTGTACAGCTTTAAATTAAACCCTTTAAGATATTATTATAAAATGTTTAAGTGTATGTAGTAAAACATCTTTGCAATATACTTTCATTATTTATTTTAGACCCTTTTCCTGTAATTTATTTATGTGTTTTGTGGGCTTTACAAATTCCTGTTAAACATGGAAGTGCAGACACAACTGTAATCTACACAGTCATTGGCTGCACACTCTAGTAAGCCATTTATAACTGTCTCTAATTGGCCTTAGCAGAATATTTTTTTAAAGTTACAATATGGCTTTGACAACTGCTTTATGCACATTTGAATGTTACCCTTAATGTTTTATTATTTAAAAACTGATGTCATTTTAAAAAAATACATGTTTATAATATTCTTAGGCTAATATTTGCTCTGAATACATCATTCTACCAATGAAATATTTAGGGTTAGATAATGAGTAAAGTGGAAATCAATGCTTCCTCTTGTGCGTTAATTGCGCTAAAAGTAAGAATTTTGCACTTGTTGGGGTGCGCTCAAATAAGGAGTTGAAAATAAACTTTTCACTCTTGCACTAACCCGACAAGCACAAAAATCTGAAGTTAGAATATCTTGCGTGCATTCACGTATTCCCACATAGAAGTCAATGAAGGGAAAAAGTAGAAAAAATACACCCCACTCTCGCGCAAACCCGATCGCATATTCTCATTTGCGCTAACCTGACATGAAAATAAGAATATTTCACATTCCAATGTTATTCAGAATATGTTCTATTTATTCATAAACACATATTTATATATATATATATATATATATATATATATATATATATATATATATATATATATATATCTCTGATGGTACTTTGGTATAATATATATCTATACCTATATATGCATGATTACATATAAGGAAAGACATATACAGATATTTATAGGAATATCTATTTAGAAATACATAAAACATATTCCGCTATGTACAGAACATTGGAATGTTAAATATTTACTGTAATTATGCACTTAAATATATATCTATATATGTATGCATATGTATGTATGTGTTTATATGTGTATACTGTATATGTCTGTAAATACATATATACACATTATGGGCTGAATTATCAAACTCCAAAGCTTGTTGCCCCTGTTTCCGCACGAGCTTTCAGGCTCGCTAGAAACAGAAGTTATGAAGCAGTGGTCTAAAGACCTCTGCTCTATAACTTGTCCGACTGCTTTGAGGCCGCGGACAGAAATCAACCCGATCGAATACGATCGGGTTGATTGACACCCCTTGCTAGCGGCAAATCTGCATGGGGTGGCATTGCACCGGCAGCTCACAACAACTGCTGGTCCAATGATAAATGCCGACAGCGTATGCTGTCGGCATTTATCAATGTGCAGCGGACATAATACGCTTCATCGTATCATGTCCGCTCGCACTATGATAAATCTACCCCTATAAATACATTAATACATATGTAGATAAATAGACATGTATACAGTGTGTATATATATATATATATATATATATATATATATATATATATATATATATACAGTGTATATATATATATACATTTATATATATATATATATCTGTGTGTGTATATATATATATATATATATACACACACACATACATATACATCTTTAGACATGTATATGTATGTATATCTACGTTAAAACATTTGCCTGCATTTGTTTTTTTCTAACACCTGAGACCTCAAATCGTTGAGTCTTTATAATGTTTGTATACAATATAATATAAAGATATAAAAGAAAATTATACAACGTGGAGATTGTTCTGCAATTGTGCCTACACCTTATTGTAAAGGTTCTGGTAATAAATCATCCAGGTGAGATTGAAAAGTGGCATCCCCATCCCCACGTGTAGAAAATTAAGTTTTGTATTATGTGTATATTGTTTTTAGCAGTTTGTTCAGTTTTATTATTTTCTTCAATTTGTTTTTTTATATGTGTTTTTATATTACAAAATTGCTGATTACCAAACTGTCAATGTACAACAAGTCTATTCTGATATTAGACAACAGAATTATCAAGCGATGGGGACTGCTCAAAGTGGGAATATATCTCAAATGAGACAATCAGATTTAGGTCCAGTGGTGAGAAGTAAAACAGGGGTTCAGTATGAATCCTACAACTTACATTCTACCTATCAACCTGTAGTACCCACCACTGCCCATATCACTATTCTAGAAGAAGATAGAGAACAGATTGAAAAGGTTTTTCTGCTTACACAGCTCCAACTCAAAGGGGGAGGTCCCATAGCAGATACACAAAACAGGTACCAGTTAAGGGACAACAGGGCTCAAATGAAATGCAAACCAACAATGTGATACATTTGTCTAAAAAAGTATTATCTCCTTTACAGATTAAGGTGTTGGGCTATGGTTTGAATTTTGACCCACCAATAGCTTCAATATTTTTCACACTATATTAGATGTAAATAAACTAATAAGGAACATTACCCTACACCAGGGGTCAAGTCCTACAAAAAAAGTATGGGAACTCACCAAGACTTCCACCCCCTCACAATAAATATTGCTTTTTACACAAACACACACACACTGTATGCATATGTTTATAATCTATACACTTTGGTTAATGAAAGCAAATTAAATCCAATGAAGGGTTGAATAATTGCCTTTGGGCCTGAGACTCCTCCTCTGTCACAGAGTCTCACCCACTTAAGGTGCAATAGTCCTATTTATGCTGAGGGGCTAAATAACCCAAAGCAAGCCACACAGTGCAGTGTGATCACATAGCAGGGCTGCTGACAGGCTTCCATTTAGTGTATTGTAGGAAGTGTTACTGCCCATTACTAGAGGATCTCACTATCCCTCTAACCAGACTGTGCTACAGCTCCTCTCACCAACAGTAGCAGTGTTTACTGAAGCTTTTTTGTTCTCTTTCCAGAGGGAACTTAGTTCCACCTGCAAAAATAGTGCAGGAACTCCTTTCCCATGCATTCCCACCAGACTTGACCCCTGCCCTACACAGACATTTTGGGAATAGTAATTATATACAAAACAACCCTCCAACTGCTGCCAACACAGGTAATACTGATTGTTCTTTTTATGAAGCCTGTGATGCAGTTACTTTAGAAAGTATTTTATGGGATGACAGCAGTATGGACAGGGAAGAAAAAAGACAAGATACATTTTGTTGTTTCAAGAACCCATCATCTTTTTAAACAATACAGAGTATGGGTAATAGCCTTGAAACATTCTATACAAGGGTAGAAAAAGATCTGATGTCTCTACACTCACACACCTCACGTAATTGTAATGACCCTAATTTGTCAAGATTGGAATGACAGACATTAGACGAGTTGAAGGAATGAAAAGACATAGTGATAAAAGCTTCAGAAAAGGGTGGGTCAGTAGTCATTTTGGATAGAAGTATGTATATCATGAAGCCAAATGACAACTAGAGAACACTGATAACTATAGGGCCCAAGCTTCTGATCCCACTAGGTCTTTTCAAAGAGATTTATCACATCTTTTTGACAATGCTCTTGAGAAGGGCTTTATTGATGTGGAGACAGCTGAGTTCCTTTATGTAGCTAACCCTATAGTACCAATTTTCCATCGCCTCCCGAAGGTCCATAAGTCCTTACGGAAGGTTAAAGGTCGCCCAATAGTTAGCGGCATAGGCTCACTACTTGATCATCTTTCTCAATGGTTGGACACTATATTTCGCCCCTTTGCTATCTCACTAAACAGCTTTTTGAGAGACACTAAGCATATACTAAAACTGATGAGGGATGTAGAGTGGGACCACGTAGAATATTCATGGCTCTCTATCGATGTAGTCTCATTGTACTCCTCCATACCCCATCTGCAAGGTTTGGAAGCCATACGCTTCTTTTTAAGGGAATACTCAGACTTTACTCCAGAGTTCAAAGAATTTGTCATTGAGGTAACCAATTTTCTTTTGACAAATAACTTCTTTAAGTTTGAGGGCATCTTTTATCTCCAGATATCTGGAACAGCTATGGGGACCAAATTCACCCCTCCTATGCCAACCTGTATTTAGGTTGGTGGGAGCTGTTCCACATATTTGGAGATGGAAACCCATTTAGAGATTCAATTTGTTTTTTTTAAAAGATATATTGATGATCTTATTTTCATCTTTAAGGGGGAATCTATGGATGCTAGTCAATTTGTGGATTGGCTTAACATTAATGATGTAAACCTAAAGTTTGATTTTCAGAAGGAATCCATTAATTACCTTGATGTGACTGTGACAGGAGGCAGAGATGGCACTATAGTTACTGATGTATATAGAAATCCTATAGCAGGCAATGTTCTGCTACATGCCAAATCATGGCATCCAAATTTTGTGCCTTATGCAGTTTCCAAAGGGCAATATACTCGCCTAAAAAGGAACTGAAGTAATAGGGGTTTGTACCAACATAGAGCAAATTAATTAACTGAACGCCTTAATAAACTAAGAGGCTATCCTCACAGGTTAATTAACAGAGCATGTACTGAAGTAAACTCAATAGAACGTGATCTCCTTTTACAGGATACAAATGTTACAAGTACCAAAATATTGAATGATTACTTTAATGGAGTTACATTTGTAACGAGCCATAGTGCCCAGTACAAACAAGTCTGTGGGATAGTGAAAAAAACATTTTAATCTACTCATTGTAGACAAAACACTAGTTGGGTGTGTAGAAAAGGCATTAGGTGTTCAAACAGATGAGGAATAACTATAGGTAATCTAGTCTCTCTATCTGATTTGCCTCCCGTACAAAGTTTTACAAGTTCTTGGTTAACTCACCTGGGTATGTTTAAAGGGACAGTCTACACCAGAATTTTTATTGTTTTAAAAGATAGATAATCCCTTTATTACCCATTTCCCAGTTTTTCATAACCAACAAAGTTATAATAATATACTTTTAACCTCTGTGATTATCTTGTATTTAAGCCTCTGCAAACTGCCCCTTTTTACAGTTCTTTTGACAGACTTGCAGTATAGCCAATAAGTGTCTGCTCCCAGATAACTTCACGTGCACAAGCACAGTGTTATCTATATGAAATATGTGAACTAACACCCTCTAGTGGTGAAAAATTGTTAAAATGCAATCTGAAAGAGGTCAAGGTCTAAGAAATTAGCATATGAACCTCCTAGGTTAAGCTTTCAACTAAGAATACCAAGAGAACAAAGCAAAATTGGTGATAAAAGTAAATTGGAAAATTGTTTAAAATTACATGCTCTATCTGAATCATGAAAGTTTATTTTGGCCTAGACTGTCCCTTTAAGTGTGGAGGGAATAAGTGTAGACCCTATGATTATGTAACCCTCTCCAAACAATTTAAATCAGAAGCTACACAGGAGTCCTTTGATTTCAGACATTGCCTGAACTGTAATCCAACTTATGTTGTCTATGTCATTACTTGTATCCAGTGCAAACAGCAATATGTTGGACAAACGACATGTGAAGTGGGGTCAAGAATAAGAGAACATTTCTCTACCATAACATTGTGGAAATCCACATCACCGCTTGTCCAACATTTTGCACAATGTCACAATAAGAGTCTTGATTCTTTCAGATGGCAGGCCATAGAAAAAGTCACACTCCCTAAAAGAGGGGGTAATAAAAACAAGATTTTGAGTAAAAATTAAATGTATTTGATATTTAGGTTGGATACGCGAATACCAAGAGGTTTCAATTCAGAATACGACCTAATTAATCATTGGTAAAATTGACACTAAAATATATTTTTACACTTTGAGGCCTTTATAGTTATTTGAAAAAGCTTGAGATTAGTTTAAATACTTCTCACTAATAAGCCCCTTTACTGTGATTTCTTAGAGATAACAGTGGCTAAGCTCTTCTCTCCTTTACTGTCTCAAGCTATTCAAATTTTACCATCATTACAATTACTGTTAATTCTATTGTGGTTTATCTCTTTCCAAATCACTGTTACTTATACTATTTATATAACCATGGATTACATCTTATAATCATGTGACCATACCTAGTTTAGTGGTTAGTGTAGTAGACTGAGACATATTTATCTAGGATTCAATCCCGGATGGGATACATCCATGTTTAGATATGGTGATAAGTGTATAAAATATTTTTGTATGTGTATTCTAAACATATAGTATCTCACAAAAGTGAGTACACCCCTCACATTTTTGTAAATATTTTATTATATCTTTACATGTGTCAACACTGAAGAAATTACACTTTGCTACAATGTAAAGTAGTGCGTGCACAGCCTGTATAACAGTGTAAATTTGCTGTCCCCTCAAAATAACTGAACACACAGCCATTAATGTTTAAACTGTTGGCAACAAAAGTGAGTACACCCCTAAGTGGAAATGTCCAAATTGGGCCCAATTAGCTATTTTCCCTCACTGGTGTCATGTGACTTGTTAGTGTTACAAGGTCTGAATGGGGAGCAGGTGTGTTAGATTTGGTGTTATCACTCTCACACTCTCTCATACTGGTCACTAGAAGTTCAACATGGCACCTCATGGCAAAGAACTCTGAGGATCAGAAAAAAAGAATTGTAGCTCTAAATAAAGATGGCCTAGGCTATAAGAAGATTGCCAAGACCCTGAAACTGAGCTGTAAAGAGGTTTCACAGGACAGGTTCCACTCAGAACAGGCCTCGCCATGGTAAACCAAAGAAGTTAAGTGCACATTCTCAGCGTCATATCCAGAGGTTGTCTTTGGGAAATAGACATATGAGTGCCCATGAGCTGCAGCACAGTGGGCAAGACTATACAGCGGTTTCACAGGACAGGTTCCACTCAGAACAGGCCTTGCCATGGTTGACCAAAGAAGTTGAGTGCACATGCTCAGCGTCATATCCAGAGGTTGTCTTTGGGAAATAGACATATGAGTGCTGCCAGCATTGCTGCAGAGGTTGAAGGGGTGGAGGGTCAACCTGTCAGTGCTCAGACCATTTGCTGCATACTGCATTAAATTGGTCTGCATGGCTGTCATCCTAGAAGGAAGCCTCTTCTAAAGATGATGCACAAGAAAGCCTTCAAACAGTTTGCTGAAGAAAAGCAAACTAAGGACATGGATTACTGGAACCAAGTCCTGTGGTCCGATGAGACCAAGATTCATTTATTTGGTTCAGATGGTGTCAAGTGTGTGTGGCAGCAACCAGGTGAGGAGTACAAAGACAAGTGTGTCTTGCCTACAGTCAAGCATGGTGGTAGGAGTGTCATGGTCTGGGCTTGCATGAGTGCTGCTGGCACTAAGGAGCTACGGTTCATTAAGGCAACCATGGCTGCCAATATGTACTATGACATACTGAAGCAGAGCATGAACCCCTCCGGAGACTGGGCTGCAGGGCAGTATTCCTACATGATAACGACCCCAAACACACCTCCAAAATGACCACTGCCTTGCTAAAGAAGTTGAGGGTAAAGGTGATGGACTGGCCAAGCATGTCTCCAGACCTAAACCCTATTGAGCATCTGTGGGTCATCATCAAAAGGAATACGGGGGAGCGCAAGGTCTCTAACATCCACCAGCTCCGTGATGTCGTCATGGAGGAGTGGAAGAGGACTCCAGTTGCAACCTGTTAAGCTCTGGTGAACTCCATGCCCAAGAGGGTTAAGGTCAGTGCTGGAAAATAATGGTGGCCACACAAATTATTGTTGCCAATGGTTTAGACATTAATGGCTGTGTATGGAGTTATTTTGAGGGGACAGCAAATTTACACTGTTATACAGACTGTACACTCACTACTTTACATTGTAGCAAAGTGTCATTTCTTCAGTGTTGTCACATGAAAAGATATAAAAAAATATTTACAAAAATGTGACGGGTGTACTCTCTTTTGTGAGATACTGTATATTTTATTGTAAATCATCTTGGTATGGTTCAGATCATTATTTTAGTGAATTACGTATTTCGCTACACTATGCTAAAAGTGCCTGTGTGTACTGAAGCAATTGAACCATGGTGTAATTATGTGTGAGTCTACCTGTTCTTCCTAACATGATAATCTATAAATATGGTTGTATATCACACCATCACTTCTCTAGTCTAGTACAATGGTTAAGGTTATGGACTAGGAAGCCATAGACTCAGTTTCAATCCCCGGATGGGAGTAGGTCATGGGCAGTAGGGGTGGATAATGTACCACCATTTCTTTTTTTAAGTTTTGTATTTACTGTATATATTGTATGTAACATTTATGATTATTCCATTGTCAACTTATCATTATGTAACAATTAGATATTGTGGTAATCATACTTCATATGACAGGAGAGACTTTTCTCTTTCCGCTAACCAATGCTATAATGGTCTAATTAACATGGGAAATAATATTTACTCTACTGTTTAAAGATGTAGATAAATATTTTTTTCCACAGTATTCATATAGCTTAGATCTCCTTCCTTTCTTATATCAGCTCTCTACATTTAGGTTAAAATTATAAACTGTTTAGTTTATCTTTCAAATATTACAATTCAATTGTTATATATTTTGTATAATCCATACTGATGATGTTTAACTCTCTCTAATGTCATTTCAAGAAACACTTTCAGCTGTGTAAAGTTTTTTTTATCCAATAGGTGTGGAGAAAGGGTTTTAAATAGTGTGTTCCTTATGTTTTTCATTAAGCTATGACTACGGCTTTTTAGCTGAAACGCGTAAGCTTTCCCTGCACAGCTGTTCATTTGTTATACCGTTTTTATTATGCTTGTGGACTTTTAAACTCTATTAAGAATAAGCGCTATGTTTTAAGCAAAGGACACTTGGATGCTGCTCTGTTCCTTTTCTCTGTTTTATATGTGTATATACATATAAAAAAACACATAAATATATATATATATATAAGCAAATACATATATATTTATAGTGAAAACACATTCCCCATAGACCGCAATGTAAAGACACTTTTCAGTGTCGTTTTTTTTTCTAACACCCCCCTAAGGCAAACATTAAGCCCATAAAACTGCTTTGTGCATGCTACTTTTTTATTTTAAAAAACAGCACTTCACTTTATTTTGGGGGCAAATGGGGGACATTTTTTAAATTAACCAGAGGTCTGACTCTAGTTAATTTTAAGAAAGCATATTCACAGTAGCATTAACCTACCACTTATTATGGCTGGTTATTTAACGTGCGCCAGTAAACGAGTATATTTGCCCATTTACGGGCACACTTTAAATTAGTGCTCCACTTGTAATCTAGTCCTATATCAGCAAATTGGCTTCTATTAAAAATAAGGTATTTGACAGAAATTGTCCATATTTATATATATTTTTTCATATTTTTTTATTTCATAGAATAGAATACATTTTAGTAAAAAACTAACACATTTAATAATACATTCTATGAACCTTGTGTCGTATTTTTGGCAGAAATTGTCTGTATTGATATTAATTTTACTATTTTTTTCATTACATAGAATAGATCATCTTATTTAAAAATGAACACATTTACTAATACATTCTATGATGTAGATTTACCCCATAGAAAATGTACCCATGAGTAGATTTATTATGCTGCAAATGTAGCCGTTTCCGCGCAAGCCTTCAGGCTCCCAGAATTTTTTTTTAAGAAGCAGCAGTCATAAGACTACTGTTCCTTATCTCATCCGCCACCTCTCAGGTGGCGGACTGCAATCATCCAAATCGGATACGATAGGGATGATTGACACCCCCTGCTAGCGGCTGATTGGCCATGAATGTGCAGGGGGCGGCAATGTTAAATGCAGACAGCATTTCCGCCCAACATTTAATAAATCTACTCCTATGACTCTTGTAAAGCATAATGGATTGTATGAAGTTCAATTATTTTGATAATGTTTTATCTAATATTTTTAATTGCCCTAAATTTAAATTGATTGAATATTTAGAAAAATAGTTCAAAGATGCATGAGGAGGACATATATGAAAAGTAGTCTAAATGTGTCATCTAAATAAATTGCTTTGCTTAATAGTTCTAGGCTATGGTGTCTTATTTTTGTACCCTTTATAAAAGCACAAACGTTTATAAAAAAATATATTGTTCAGATGTTTTTAGTTGTTAAATCTGCATTGCTTATTCAAGCTATATTAGAGACCTAAATTGGCTGCTCCCAGGTGGTGACTCACCAAAGAATAAGCAACACAGCCAGTTTTCATTCTTGGCTAAGTGTTTCTTTATCTGTGTATACAACTTTAGAGAAATGTTTTGACTTACCTCTGGTTCCTGTGGTACATACTATCATTTTACAGCATTTGTCAGCACTTTCAACCTCAATCAATTCACCCTGCGGAAAAATATACAGAGGTTGCTCACAGGACATCAAGTATATTGCTTTTACCACAACATTTCAAATGATTTAAAAATTGAGTCTAGAGACTGGTCAAGATTTATAAATGCCTGTGAGTGTACTAAGGGGCCTCAATGTTAAGGCAAACATGTTTTAAATTCACTGAGCATCACTTCACCAACCTTTCCTCGATTTTTGTGTTAAAGGGACAGTTTACCCTATTTTTTCTCCACTTTAATTTGTTCTCAATTATCCTTTTTACCTGCTGGAGTGAATTACATTATTTACAAATAGTGTATTTACCTTTATTTCAGAATTTGAAATAGCTGATTTTGCCTGTGGCATCCCTACCTGTATTGGCTATAGAGAAGCTGTGTAAAGATAGCCAGCAGAAGAAATTATACTTTCAGTTGGGGTTAGGAGAGATACAATGTTCATTTTCAATTGTTTTATTTAAGGGTCTGATGATCAAACCTCTCTATTAAGATGAGTTGATCTAACATTACCCTCCAGCAGTGCAAGATACCTAGTGAAATTCTCAAAAGGCAAATTTTGCTATATCTCTCTCTGCATTTCTGTATGTGAAGAAAAGATAAGCCTAGTGCAATAAAGCACTGCATGACATAGTTCTTCTACATTTACACTTTGTGCTATGCATTTTGCATTACTTTACATTTTAGATTAAGATTCATTACATTTAAACTCTGTACTTTCTATTTTGTATATTATAATAAATGTTTTTTATTGAGAAAATTAGGTACAAACAGACATAATCTTAACATCCACGCAGGGATGGCAAAATGTTCGCGAAAGTACATTATCAATATATTCAAAGACAAGGCTAAGAGATTGTCCAGAACAAACTATGAGAAATAACAATAAAGATGGAGAACACCTCCAATAAACAAGTAAAAATCAGTCTTCAAGGTTACTAACAGAAATTCTCATTTTCCTGATATTAAACAATAGATGCTAAACTTTTAAATATATAATACTCTCGTATAAAACCAGGGGTGGGGGGAGAAAAAAAAAAGGGGGGGGTAAGAAGGGGGAGGTGAAAAGGGTTAGGGGGGGTGAAAGAGAATTAAGCAGAGTTAATCTCATTGATACGAGGAGTTTTAGGTGGGGAACTTCTCTACCCATGGACGCTATATATCTAAGTAGTATTTTGTATATTATTTTGTATGCAGCAGTGTATTTAGGATTGCAATTTTACAAATTCTGATTATGCTTTTACAGTTTTTATGAAACTAACAAATGACTCATACTTTTTATATTTATGTGTCTTTTACAAATTAAATTGCTCTTTGTATTTCTTCTATTTCAAATAAACTAAAAAACTGACCGCTTCAGTTTCCCAGAGTGCTTCATTACTTTCTATGGGCCCAAAAAGCAAAGGTTCTCTAGTTTAGAAATAAATTATTGTGCAGACTTTACATGAGCTGAACTCCTTGAATTTAATAAAAAAATGGCAGAACCGAGAAATGATAGATGTCTTCCATATAAAGTAATGGGGCTCTTTGGGATACAAAATTTAACAGTGGAGAGAGAAGTTAACAGGAGAACCCCTAGGGCTGATACAACATCTCTGTTTGCAGCAATTACAAATTAAACTGAAATGGTTTCACTACAATGTTACTTGTTTTGCCAGTTATTTAGTATATACTGTATAACTGTTTTGTCAGTTAAAATAAATGTATTATGAATTTTGAGTAAACTTCACCTGCATAATGCTGGCGAGATAATTCAGTGAGACCAGCTTGTTTAAAATGCTTACAGCATTTCACAAGAAGTTGTGTTTTATTTTATAATAGAGAAAATACAAAATGCAATGTAAATTGTAAAAAATACACAGAAAAAGTATGATCCTAATTTGTTGAAACTTTCAAAACATAATCAGAATTTTTAAAATCACTTCTGTATCTAAATCTAAATTTATTAAAATATAAAATAAAAAGTGCAAAGCTTAAAGGGCCATTAAACCCAAAAAATGTATTTTACGATTCAGATAGAGAATACAATTTTAAACAACATTCCAATTGACTTCTATTATCTAATTTGCTGCAATCTTTGTATATACTTTGTTAAAGAAATAGCAATGCACATTGGTGAGCCAATCACATGAGGAATCTATGTGCAGTCACCAATCAGAAGCTACTGAGCCTATCTAGATATGCTTTTCAGGAAAGAATATCAAGAGAATGAAGCAAATTAGATAATAGAAGTAAATTAGAAAGTTGTTTAAAATAGTATTCTCTATCTGCATCATGAAATAAAAAAGGTGGGTTTAATGTCCCTTTAAATATAATAACACTGGGGGGCGGAGCTAGCCTAAGAGCAGGACAGACGTGTTGTGAGAGAGCTCCTGCATGAAACTGATATAATTGATATAATCGCTACTCAAAGACACCAAAATACACTCCCCCGGGGTAATATATTTGTGTGTGGTGGTTGGGAGACCTGTGGCAGAGGAAACAGGAGAGACCGTTGTTTTATCCCCACTGCTGAATACACTCTATGAGCAGAGACCGCAAACAGCTATCGAGCGGACCGGAATCCAGAGGTCCCATAAGCTTCTTCTCCCCTGCGGCGTCTAAAGAGAGGACAGGAGTGCCGGTGAGTCAGAGGGACATTGGGGGACATAACTGTAGCTGCACAAACTTTACATTTAAACAGCGGTAAAAAGGCGTGAAAAAACGCCATTGCTGACTGACGTCATAGAAGGCTGCAGAGTGAACCCGGAAAAGAAAGTAAAATCAGCTAAGGGACACGACGCAGCAGGGAGTGAGGTGCTGAGTCCGGGCGGTTGGACTTGGTGAGCTTTACGGAGCTTGCAGGCTGAACAGAGAGACACAAGACCTGTGGACATTAAACTTGAACCTAATCTGTGGGTTTATTAAGGGACATTATCACTTCACAATTACCTCATAAAGTATCTGAGAGCCCTGGCAAATTTATACGCATTAAAAATAAAAGGTGCAAATCACTGTCAGTATATAATATCTACCAATAACACCAAACACTCAGATCCATAAAGGCAAAATACAATGTTATAGATATAAAGCCAAATAACAAAGCCTCCAAGCTAATATAAACAAAGGCTTATAGACGCTCTGAGAACCCTTTGGCCCCTCTGGCTCCACAGCTTGACTTCTACACATTTTGACAAGTAATTAGGTGTCTGTGCAGCAACAAGTTACTTTATTGTAGCGGAACTGAAGAAGTGACTTTCCCTGACTTTTCTTGGTATTTTTCTCTCATCACCCTCTCCCCCCCCTTTCCTGTCAGCCCTGAGTGGTGACAGGTCATACCCCTTTTACCCTTCTCCGCGATCATCCTGTGAGGATAAACTCCCTGGGGAGAGGGGAACCAATAAATAGCTGCACACTCTGGAAATCAATTTATAAGCTGTTTTAGAGAATAAATACATCAATAGTTTCCCCAGTTAGAATGTAAAAGACACCTTGATCTGTACAGGGGGAATCAAACTCTAGCTGCTATAAAGAAAACAACGTCAATGTAAATCCCTATATGTTGTGAATACAAATTATACCTCCAGTTTCACTATATCTTGATTGTCTGCCGGTCTACAACTTTTAAAGGAAAACAAAGATCAAACCAGACCTATTACTAGATTAAATACCCTGCAGCTCAGTGCTCTACAGGAACTACCCTTTGCAACCAATAAAGGGGGTGCAAAACTTTTTATACCCTCATTACTTGCCTTACCTACACCTACCCACCACTAAGATGGCCTCCAAAAGACCCACTAAAGGGGATAAAACAATAAAATCTGCAGCCGTGTCTCAGTTCTTTAAACCTGCTCCAACAACCAAATCTACATTGGAAACAGAAATGGATGAAGAATCTGACACTGATTCACAACAACAGCATCACGACAAAAGCCCATTAACAAAAGCCGACCTCAGAAACCTGGTGTCCAAAAAAGATATTGCAGATAATTTTGAAAAATTATGGGAAAAAATTGACTCCATACATACTTCAGTGACCAGTAGCCTTTCCGAAATTAAATCAGATTTGATGGAGATGGGTAATAGGATAGAGACACTAGAAGATCAAAAAGACTCCATGGTGGACCAAATGGATGAAATGTCTCAAACTATCTCTACACAACAACAAACACTGATAGAACTCCAAGACAAAATGGAGGATTTGGAGAATAGAAGTAGGAGGAATAATATCCGTCTCAAAGGAGTTCCAGAAGAAGTGGCTCAGTCGGAGATACTAGCCTACCTCACTCAGCTATTCACCCAGATTACAAACTCTCCAGCCCTACGTCCTCTCACCAGCCTACTTAGAAAACATCAGATCTCATATAGATGGGGATTCCCATTTGCCCTACATATTATGAAAGACTCATAGACTATCACACTCAAAGAACCAGAAGACATACCGGAGATATGCAGTATACTGGATCTAGAAATTCCCACCATCCCCAACACGATATCTAACCCAGAGAAAAGCAAAGACCCAGGTAGAAACATAGATGCTCCAAAATGGCAGACAATCAACCATAAGAAACAAAAAATAAAAGAAACAAGGGAGAAAATCTCCTAAACCAAACTACAAACAACTCGGGACTGCAACTATGTAAATTACATAGCTCTTAGTACATGAATGACGACTGGGAGTAGATGAAAAGTAGCGGATTGGGACAACCCAGATTACCTTTAAACAGTCTGGAGGCAAAAACTCTCTGACCCCCAATTTTATGCAAATACCTTTTCAGTGTTACCTGCTCCTAGAGACTTCATGTTACGAGATAAAAGCAACAACTATGAGATGTTGTGGGGATATATCCCCCCCTAATGTACAGTGTTTTCTTGTTTATTCTAATGACATGTTACAAGTTTTCCTTGAGAAGTCCTCATACTGAGGATTTTAGATTATTGTTTTTTATGTTATTGACATTGTATTCTCTTTTCAGCTCCCCCCCCCCATTCCTAGTGACGACATGACACAGACCACCAAATACAACCCTGTTTGCTCACAAACACCACAAATAAAGTACCAGGGCAGAGATCACCAGGTAACAAGCATGAATCTGCAGCATGCTCACCTATACATAACAACATGACCCCTAACATAAAGATACTGTCCCACAATGTAAGGGGCTTAAACACAGATGTAAAGAGAAGAATGGCGATGACACAATACACATCTCTACACGCTAACATCCTATTCCTTCAGGAGACCCATTTCCTTAAAGAGAAAATCCAGAAATATTGGGCAAAATATTTCAACACTCATTATCACTCAACAGCAACATCTAAAAAAAGGGGTACATCCATCCTTATACACTCTTCACTTAATTTCATACAAGACGATATAATTACCGATCATGAAGGGAGATATCTCATAGTTAAGAGGCGAATATCAGACTTAGAACTCACACTATGCAATATATATGCACCAAATGAAAATCAACACAGCTTCTTTCAACACATCTCACACTTGCTCACACAATGGTCCCATACCAAAATATTTCTAGCAGGGGATTTCAATATCACCATGAAATCTATTAACCCAACAGACATTACACCTCTATCTAATAAACAGGCTAGACATAACCGCATTGTTAAATCAATAAACAAAAGTCTTTTACCTCACTCCCTGATAGAGACTTGGACTACTTTATATGGCTTAACCAACGACACTACATTCTACTCGGCAGCACACAAGTCTTATATTATGTTGGACTATATTTTTGTTAGCCAAGTCTTACAGCCTTTATTAAGCAGCTCTCAGATCCATGCATGCGTATGGTCTGATCACTCGATTATTACTTTGCAGGTGGAGGGACTGAGCGATCCAAATAGGAGTAAAACGTGGACCTTTGACAAAACTTATATTAGTGACCCCCAAACATATGACAGCATACTTAAATCATTAACAGAGTACTGGCACATAAACACAGACATGGTATCTAACCCCGGGATCACTTGGACAGCTCATAAGGCAGTTTTAAGAGGGATACTAATCAAGGAAAAAACACTGAAGATCAGGAAATACAGACAAAACTTAAAAAAGCTACACACAGAGATTGAGGAATTAGAAAGACAACACAAGCTCACTAAAGCAAAGGCAATTCAACAGACTCTTCAAACTAAAAAAACAGCGTTAGCCACACTCCTTCAAACTCAAGCAACTAGAGCCATTCAGAAACTTCAGACACAATATTTTATATTTGCAAACAAACCTGACAGATATATGGCATACAAAATTAGAGAACGAAATAAAGCCTCAACGATCACCCATATTGAGACACCAAACAACCAATTAACCTCACACCCACAGGAAATAGTAGATCCTTTTGCGACATTTTATAGCGAATTATATGATGGGAGAAAGGTCTTACGCAACAAGGAGACGGAGACACTTACCTCAGAGTTTTTCACCCACAACTTACTACAAACCATATCTGACGAACAAAGAGAAATATTAAATGCACCCATATCCACTATAGAAGTAATAGGGGCAATTAAAGATCTCAAACCAGGGAAAGCTGCGGGTCCGGATGGTTTTCCGGGCGAGTATTATAAACTTTTTAAATCAACATTGATCCCACACCTCATTAAATTCTGTAACTATATTATGGAGGGTGGGAATATTCCACCTGAACTGCTAGCCGCCAAAATCGTAGTAATTCCCAAGCCCGGCAAGGACCACAAAAAATATCAAAGCTATCGCCCAATATCCCTCATCAACCAAGACCTTAAAATTTTTACAAAGATAATAGCCAACCGACTTAAACATATCTTACCCCACTTGGTCCATCTGGACCAAGTGAGTTTTATTAAAGGTAGGGAAGCCCCAGACAATATACGTAGAGTCACCAACTTAATCCAAACCATGAAAGAGACACGGACGCCTTCTCTGCTCCTATCGCTGGATGCGGAGAAGGCGTTTGACCGAATTGATTGGAACTATATGTTCCTGGTATTACACAAGATGGGGTTTCAGGGAACACTTATTAAAGCACTGAAAGCTATCTATTCCTCCCCAGGAGCGCAAGTATCATCGGCAGGATATAAATCTCAACCCTTCCCAATTCGTAAAGGGACCAGGCAGGGGTGCCCCCTATCTCCGTTACTTTTTGCCCTTTGCATAGAGACACTAGCCGCCAAAATTCGCTCGCAAGTGGATATAACGGGAGTTAAGGTCAATAAAAAGGAATATAAGCTGGCCCTTTTTGCGGACGATATACTATTGACCCTGACAAATCCACTAATATCACTGCCTAACCTTCACCAAACCTTAGCGACCTTTGCTGCCATTTCGGGTTTTAGAATCAATGCAGAAAAATGTGAAGCCCTCCCCATAGCGATCCCCAGAAAGACTCAGACTTTATTAGAGGCAAATTTTAACTTTAGATGGATGAAACATTCTCTCAAATACCTAGGAATCCACCTCCCCAACTGCCCCACACAGCTGTACAAAGCAAATTATATCCCATTATTTAAACAAATTAAAAAAGACTTATTGAAATGGAAAGGTTTTAATTTCTCGTGGTTGGGAAGAGTGGCGGCGGTAAAAATGAATGCTCTACCGAGGATATTATATTTATTTAGAACCCTACCCATTAAAATAGTGAAACCAGATCTGGAGTTATTACAAAAAGAGATTCAAATATTCATTAGGGGTAATAAAACGAGCAGAATAGCGAAATCAATCTTAAATAGGCATAAAAAACTGGGAGGTATTGGGGCCCCTAACTTAATAGATTACTATAACTCTGCTAGATTAGCACAAGACATCTTATTAATGAAAAGATCTAAAGAGATTATATGGCCTAGTCTGGAAGCGAATCTAGGTGGATGGAACGAGAGTGATACAGTTATCTGGGATCCAGAGAAAGCACAAAATACTAAAGAGACACTTAGACCTTACACTGCTAATCTCACAGTAACTACCTGGAAACTTGCGAGAACTAAATACAAACTACTCCCAAAACACTCCTTATACATACCGATAAGATTCATATTACCTAATGAACTTAGGACTCAACTTAAAAAATGGGAAAATAAAGGCTTATACCGAGTAGCAGATTATTTAGAGGGAGGAAATATAATGCCATTTAATCAGCTTCAAACAGTAATACACCCACTGAAATTACACTGGTAAATTTATTTGCAAATACAATCAGCTATACAAACATATTTGAGAAACCCAAGAGAAAGCAACTCCACCCCAATAGAACTCTTTTGTAAGACACCAGACCGCGATAAACATGCTATCTCCATCTTATATATAGCCATACAAGCCACACAACCCAATGCAAAAACATCAACCATGGTGGCATGGGAAAAGGAACTGCTTATCTCTAAAGACACTAAGGAATGGGAAACAATATTTCAAAATGCAGAGAAGGGACTTATAAGTGTGGACCTTAAAGAAAATGTTATTAAAACTATCTACCGCTGGTACTTAACACCCACGAGAACTGCCCACATGCACACACAAGGAAATACAGTGGGACCTCGGTTTACGAATTTAATTCGTTCTCCGGGACGTTTCGTATTGCGAAAAATTCGTAAACCAAAACACAGTTTCCCATAGGAATGCATTGAAAACCAATTAATGCGTTCCGGAGGTGAGAGAAAAAGTCAAATAAAGTCTACAAAACCTGCTGCAAAAGGCTCCAATTGCTCCAAAAGGCTCCAAAATCTGCTGCAAATGGCTCCAATGGCTCCAAAAGGCTCCACAACTTGCTGCAAATGGCTCCAAAGGGCTCAACAACTTGCTGCAAATGGCTCCAAAAGGCTCAACAACTTGCTGCAAATGGCTCCAAAACCTCTCCAACTGCTACCCACACTTCAGTATGCAGGGGCAAATCGGGACACTTGTTTCGTATTGCGAAAAAAATTCGTAAACCGAGGGGCAAACCCGGAACATTTGTTTCGTATTGCGAAAAAAAATCGTAAACCGAGACAATTTTTTTCAAGATTTTGAATTCGTAAACCGAAATTTCGTATACCGAGTCATTTGTAAACCAAGGTCCCACTGTATCTATTGCTACAGAGGGTGCGGAGAGGTAGGAACATATAGACATATGTGGTGGGATTGTAGGGAAATTAAAGGGATTTGGAGACACTTATCTGCCTTTCTTAGTCAAATCCTGGACGAAAATATCAACCTCACAATACAGCAGGCCCTTCTGCATGAACATATTAACATATATAATAAACACATCAACACATTTATCAGAATCTTATGCACAATCACAAGGACGTGTATAGCCAGGTATTGGAAAACGGGTAGCCCGACCTGGACGGAAATATATAACAAAATTAATCATACATATATTATGTATGAGATGGCATCGGGTACCCTGGATAACAGAGAAACGGTCCAAGCGGTATGGTACTATTGGATAAATAAGTGAGTTTTAATGAGGTAAACATATAGGGAAACGTAACTTTAGGTGGTCAATATGATCACAACTAACTTTGCTCATGGAAGCATACATAACATAGGCTAATAGACAAAACACACAAAAAAGACATGTCGTCACTCCCCTCCCCCCTCCCTTCAACCCAATTTTCTTAAATTTGCTTTCTCTCAGTGATGTCCTATTTAGCTCGGATTGTTTATAGCAGAGCAGTTACTATTAAACTCATGATGTTATCCTGTTAATTGCTTATATAAGATAAATCCAGAGTCAGACAGTCTAAATGTACAATCCTCTTATTATTCAAGAAGAAAGACTCTGGAGATGCTGTAAGATCATAGAATTCACATCAAACATGAATGGTAATTACAGGACTTTATCCTTGAAAACTATGTTACAATGGCTTACTGCTGGGTTTGTAATTTGAGCTGAAGGTTGGATAAACATATACTGTTGTAAACCTTCCTCCTGAGACTTCTAACAATTGAGGTACACGGAGAGAAAGGTATGTTTCTTTTTGTAATGGTTTATTTTTGAAAAATTTATAAAAATTATTTAAAGGGCCATAATACCCAAATGTTTAAACACTTGAAAGTGATGCAGCATAGCTGTAAAAAGCTGACTAGAAAATATCACCTGAACATTTCTATGTAAAAAAGAAAGTTATTTTACCTCAAAAGTTCCTCAGTAGCCACCTCCCATTGTAAAGGATTTCTAAGCAGCATTTTAGTGTGTTTGTCCTGGGACATCTGAAGGGACTAGCATCGTGCACTCTCATATTATTTCACCAATCAGGTAAAGGAAGCTTACTATGAAATCTCATGAGAGTTAAGTGAAATCTCATGAGATCACAGTAAGAGTTCATGACCTCAGCACTGCTGATGCTGATTGGCTGCTGTTCATTTCTTCATTTTTTTAAATTTGTTTACCTGCAGCTGGGAGCAGCTGAGTATAACTTTTTACACAGAACTTACTCTGCTGAGCTGAGGAGATTGTGAGGTAAAATATCTTCCTTTTTTACATAGAGATGCTCAGGTGATATTTTCCTGTCAGCTTTTTACAGTTATACTGCATCAGTTTCAAGTGATTTAGCATATGAGTATTATGTCCCTTTAAACATAAATATAATAACACTGAAAGGACTCAATTTGTAAAGTGTAAATTTATATAAAATACAATGCACACCCGTTGTCTCCCCTGCTGTTCAACCTAGCACTGGAACCGTTGGCAATTAAGTTACGCCAGATATTTCCGGGTGTCAATATAGCGGGATGTTTTCAACATCTCGCGTTGTACGCGGATGACATGCTGCTTTTTGTGCAGGTTCCAGGGACACATGTACCATCTATTGTGCAGACCTTCCTAGACTTTGGAACATTCTCAGGCTATAAAGCCAATACGCAAAAATCTGAGATTCTCTGGCTGCATAGGGGTGAGGACCCGGCTCAGAATTACCCATTCGCAGTAGTGAATCAAGTGATCACGTACTTAGGCATTCAGATTCATGTAAACCCCAACAAATTGTACTCGATCAACTTGACTCCATTGTGTGTGAAATTGTGCTGTCAGATGAGAAGCTGGAAATCGCTCCCTATATCACTGATGGGAAGGGTCAGCCTTCTTAAGATGGTGATCCTGCCTCACCTTTTATACCCTATGCTTATGTTGCCTCTATTGCTGTCAAAGACAGATGTGAAAGCATTAAATTCTGCAATGCGCTACTTTTTGTGGCGGGGAGGTAGACCGCGTGTCTCGATCGATAAATTATCTATGAGTTATCTACATGGTGGGTTATCCCTACCAGATTTCAAACTATATAATTGGGCAGCCATGATACGCTTGGTATTGGATTGGCAGTTGAGCACAGGTCATTTTTACCGAGATGGCTTGGAGCAAGCGACTCTGGGAGGCATAGCATTGGCTTATTTACCACACATGCCCAGGTCAAGAGCAGCCAAATTACTAGACGGGAATCTTCTGTATCAGGGTCCTTTAAAGGCTTGGCATATGGTGTATAAGTTTTTAGATAAAACAAACCTGGGTTCTATCTTTCTCCCACTTAGTGGTAACCCGGACTTTCCGGCGGGTATGGACACGAAACCATTTCGCTCCTGGGAGAAGCTGGGATTGAAAAATGTGGGAGCATTGGTAGACTCGCTGTTGAAGACAATGAAATCTTTTGCGAAGCTGCAAAAAGATTATAATCTACCACGTAACCACTTCTATGCATACCTACAGGCACGGCATTATGTGGACAGACTAATTAGGGATGGACCAGGTTTTTGGGAGGGTTCGCCATTTCGTGTCTCGCAAAATTTATTTAAGATGGGGAGCTTCTCTTTATCCGAGATCTACCAAACTCTAATACATAGATGTTTACAATTGTTTCAGCCGGACCTCTCAAAGGGGTGGCAAAAAGAGGGGTTGCAGGAGGTTACATGGGAGGAGGCCCGGAGGGGATTGGAAAAAGTTAGGAAGGCCACTTTGTCCGCGAATTTAAGGGAAACTCAAATTAGATTCCTGCATAGGGCGTATATGACCCACAGGTGTCTGGCTAAATGGATACCGGACTGGCCTAATAGATGCTCTAAGTGTTCTGCGGAGTCTCCTGGCCTGTTACACTGTATTTGGGATTGCCCCATGGTTAGGCAATTTTGGAACAAATTACAATACTGGATTAGGAAAAAAATGGGTATTCCCATTGACTTAACGCCTTCAACCATACTGCTTTTGGACTGGGAACAGCAGGGTAGACAATCTGACTCAGAACTGACTTTACTGATATTGTTAGCAAGAAAATGCATACTTAAACACTGGACGGCTGCCAAAACACCTACAATAGCTTATTTTCGCAATACGCTGAGAATGCAATTATTTATTGAACAAATAGATGTTAGAGTGGATGTGGGTAACAGGCTAAGTCTGTTTTTACGGAAATGGCGCAGATTGATTCTGACGTTCGAGTTAGAAATCCAGCGGCAGGTTCTGTTACCATTTCGCAACACTATTGCATTTTTGGAAGCCTCCTTGAGGGGTGAGTGGAGTCATCTCGTTTTGTGAGAGACAGAGTGGGGAGAGGCATCTCCTCCCCATATAAACTGAACCCCCCTTGCTCCCCCCCTCCCCTGCTTTTTTTTTTTTCTCCTTGCCGGACCACCAGGCTCATTGTTGAGCATGAATATTTTTTTCTTTTTTTTTTTGTTATGCGAACAACCAATATAGGAATTAGGATAGTTTAATTAGTTAATCTACTCGCAAGGCGCTCCCTTGTGGGTTAGTTTAGTTTAAGATAGGTGAGGGAGAAGTTTTAACCTCCCTGAAAAGACAAAATATGAGAGTGGCGTACATGTGAACTTAGAGGCGTATTTGAAAGTGGGTTGCTGTACCTAATTGATTTACTGTTCAAGAAAGAGTTACTTAAATTTCGGATGACCAAGAATGTTTATCTCACTGCTAATGTAACACTGTACTGTATAAAACATATATATATAACTTTTATGATATAATGTTATGATAACTGTTTGTATTCACATGATGGTTGCTCTCTTAATAAAAAGAATAAAAAAAAAAAATACAATGCACAAAGTGTAAGTGTAAAAAAACTCTAGAGCTATATTGCAATGGCTTGGCTCTCCTTCAAATACAGAAATAAGATAGATCTTGCAGAGCTGCAGAGTTCTACCCTTTTTCTTTGAGCATTCAGTGAGTTAAGCCCCTGTGACGTGTGTACTACAATTTCTCTCCAAGCACAAGAATCTTTGATCATCAGGCCTTAAGTGTTGGGCTTTGGTAAACAGGCAGATATAATATAAAGAAGCATGTGTGTGAACAGAAAGTGATAAAATAATGAGATATTATTTCCCAAGCAAAAGACAGCCTATTTCAATGGGTGGTGATTTAAAAAGCCAGTTATTTCATATACTAAAATAAACCTAAAGGAGCAAATTCTAAGTATAGTGTCCCTTTATATACCCCACTGCATTATATCTTGCCCAGCAAATATTAGCAATGCAGAAAAGCAATACTTATGGCTACAACACTTAGGTAACAAGCTTGCAAAATAGTCATAATTGTATCATATTTTTTATTAATGTACACTTTTCTGGCTGTATAAAAAGAATTTTAGATGTGTGATTGGGTTTTTCATCTAAAGCAATTTTAAACAGGAATTTATAAAGACCTTATGTTCCTTGTGAAATATCATATCTCATAGTTTAGTCTTGTTATTTAAAAGCATTACAGTTCTTCAATTGAAGTGCATTAATGTGGCAGCCATCTTGGATTATTTGAAAATCTTCAAATACCTTCTTCTCTTAATCTCTTCAATTCTGGGACTTTCAGAGAAGAACTTTCCGGAAAAAAATTGAATATTTTTGCTATTACTCCATTTAAACAGAAATAGAGCCTTGATTTTAAAAAAAAATAAAAAAACTGCGGACCTGGTCAGGACTCATCTGACATTTGAGTTTCACTATTTCTATTGCATTTCTTTACATTGTTGCCGCATTCAGACTGTGCAAACTGTTTAACCTAATCCTACCACCTCTGCATGTGTGGGTTTTTACAGCTTTCTAGCTGTGTTAATGCTGATCTTATCTGGTTTCTTTTTGGGCCTTCTATAAAGTCTTACATAATAAATAAAAAATAATAATAATAATTTACCAATGGCATTATTTATCTTCCTGGATTTTTCCCACAAATATTTTTTTTATGATTCTTCCAGTTTTAAACTAAAATGCCTTCTCAGTACAAACATTTTACATCTAATTTCCTTAAATCATGTGGGTTTAAAAAAAAAAAAAAAAAAAGAGGAAAATAAGTGATTAATCACAACTAATTTTACCTTTTTACATTTTCTAATTATTTGTCTCGGACAAGAGATAAACATTTTTCTGAGAGTAAAATTGTTTTCGTCACACTCGTAATATGTGCATTTATCACCCGGTGGGTACCAGGATTCTCCAGGCTGTAAAATAATAATAAAATATCAATAGCAACAAATAAATATATTATTTTATTAAATACCTTTTTGGTCTCTATTTAATTATTTAAAGAGATATTGTAGAACAAAATGTATTACACATATAAAAAATAAAAATTAATCTTGATAAAATATTTTTTACATGAGGGCTCTAGAAACTCATGTTCAGGAGAACATTCTGGGAAATGTTGTTGCATTCCGGTGACATGGTGCATATTGTGTGCCCACAAGGTAGTGTAGCCAGAATTGGTAGGGGTATTACGGGTACAATACAAAGGGGGTTTTGTGAAGGGATGGGGTACAACTGATTGCTATTGGAGGTACTTCTTGTTGTAGAAGGTGTGCTCTTCAGAAAACTTATACATATTATGTCCCCCCTACAACTATTCCTTGTCCTTTCACACGATCTTCAGCAGGAACATTGTACCATACATCTACCTCTGTGTGAAGGTGGTGATAGAAATCCTGGTGAAAGCTGTAGGACTAAGGGTCCGCTTCACCTCCAATATCTTGAGTTCCTTAGCATGCATTTCTGTCTCTGACATAACACTGGTGGCATTCCAACATCAACTGGGAGAGAGCCACACTGCTGAAAATATTCATGCAGCTCTCTGTAGAATGAAAGCATATTTGGTGGGAGAGCAGGCAGGGGTCAAGCTGGAAATGGTGATGGTGTTATTGACATGACATTGCAAAACAAAATAAATACAGTTCCAGCCTCCTTTTTCTCTAAAAAATACCTTTATTATTATATCAGTGTCCTCAGGCTTGTAAACAATAATGTTTCAGACCTACACTTGATCCTTAGACATGACTAAGGACCAAGTGTAGCTCCAAAACATTGTTGTTTAGAAGCCTGAGGACCGTGATGTATTAATAAATGAGGCTGGAGCTGTATTTCTTTTGATGCAGTTTGCTGTTCGATGGGGCAGATCCAAAGCTCCATGCCCTGAAGGATACTTTTGTGAGTGCTGTTTATCATTTTGGATTGAAACTGATTATTATTGACAGGGAACCTGCATGGTGAAGGCTTTAAAAAACTGAATGTTTATTGTCATTCATTGTGAAGTTTTCATTATTCACCTTGTTCTAAATAGTGCTTTGCTGATAGAGAAGTCTGGGTACCATTATCAAGCCGTGTAGAGAGATTGTGAAGCTGTATTCCCTCTGCAGCATTTATGGCAATACATGGGGACAAATTGGAACTACACATTGGAAATGTTGGACAGTTGCTAGAGCAGCAAATGGACATTTACTCAGTGGCCCAGAACTATAAAATTAAAATTACATGTTCACTGGATAGAGATAAGTGGGCAATGATAGGCAAGTAGTGGTAGTTCAGGGATGTTACAGAAAATCTGAGCATAGCCATTGATAGCTTTGGCCAGAAAGTCGGTCTAGTGTTCAGTGGCCTGTTCTTTCCCTGCTTGCCCAACATTATAGTTCTTTCTTTCTCTAGCAGCATAACAAATACAATATATGCTTACCTAATAAATTAATTTCTTTCATGGTGGTGAGAGTCCAGCAGCCACTACTCTTGGGGATTCCTCTCATGGCCACTAGAAGGAGGCAAAGATTCCCAAAACTCCAAGTTCCCTTAAAAATCATCCCACCTCACTAGTAAACTAGTATGATGTATAGCCAAGCAAGGGGAAGAAGAAAAGCAGGAATAGCAAGAATAAAAGAGCAGGGAAAAAAGAGGTGCAAACTTAAACTGCCACCAGAAAAATTAAAATTTAGCTAAACAAATGGGTGGGTCTCGAGTACTCTTACCACGATGAAAGAAATGAATTTATCAGGTAAGCATACATGATAGCTTCTTTCATAAACGTAGTGAAAGTCCACAAGTCATTACTCCTGGAAAACTCATACCCAAGCTGTGGAGTCCACAAGCATTGAGGGTGGGATAAAATAATTTTTAATTTTATATACTGTTATTGTCAAAATCCTCTTTTTTAACATCTAATATCCAGAAACTACTGCTCAAAGGAATTTCCTGCAAAAAGACACTTCTAAAAAACCAAAAACATAAAATGAAAGAATTTGGAAAAGATATGCAATCAAGAACAAGAACCCATAACTGTGCTCAAACATGCAGCCTTCAGTTGTTGATGACAACTTCAGGTTGTAAAGCAGATAAGCTAGCTTCTAGGCGACATTGGTATGGGCCCAAGTAGCAGGCTTGCAAATTTGATCAACAGAAAGCTCATTCTAAAAAGCCCAGTAAAATACAACTGACCTAGTAGAATGCGCTGTAAAAATGTTTAGGAGGTGGCTAACCCACCTCCAAAGAAAGCATATTAATCAAAAGCTTCAGTCATGAAGACATCAAAACAGTTTTTGTCTTCTGACCCCTTCTAGAACTAGAAAATAATAAACAAACTAGAGGATTAGTTAAACTCATTAGAAGCCTGCAAATATAATTTCAATTTGGATTGGACATATAGAATGCACAACAAATTAAGAATTAAAATTGTCTAAAGACACAATTGATGTGTCTTAAATGATGTCTATCTTCAGAGACCCAAAAAAGAGCATGCAAAAAATATATGTTAACAAATTATTTTTTTTTGTTCCTACCTGTAAAGTGTATATTTTCCACCTCTTTAGTATGTAGACTATTGGCTCCCCCTCCAGCCCCACTCACTAGTCATTTCTTTCCCACTGTGCACATTCAGCCAATCCAAAACTATGTCATATGACTCACTGTTTTCTATTAGGATGTGTGAAGGGAATAACACATATGCGTTCCTCTGTCGTTTGTCCTAGAATATTGTAGACAATCATCTTTAACTAGTATTGGATGTCACAAAGCGTGTACATGAATGGGTCGCACATGTGCGGTAAAGGCAGAGGGCGGTCCATAATGATGCTATATTAAACACTTACTTGTAACTATTTTTACGATTCAGAGTTTACTTGGAATCTTACCACAAGACACACTTATATTGTTTACACTGCCAGAACTGAGTAAGTCATTCAATGGTAAGAACTAATTTGGACAATGCAAAGTATTATTAACAACAAAATAATACTTTCTCTATCGGTGCAGTCATGCGATTCTTACAAGTAAACAGTAATTCTCGTGATTTACTTTTTACTTCTGTGATGTAGCTGACAGATAAGAGCATGCATGGTAAACCGGCTGCATGGGAGCGCACATAGAGTGAAAGTGCCTTTTGCCCTGCCTATCATGCACCTTCTGTCCAATTCTATGATGTGTAAAGAGGTCCAACTCATTGTGAATGTCACTTGAAAATCTAAGTGGGCAGAGGGAAGGTACATGATGGACAGGTTAGAAAAATAATTATATTTATTTAAAAAAACATAATTTTTCACAAAACGATTATTCAAATACCCATTAGCTCATAAATAGCAACATTTATATATGTAACTTAATATACATATTGTTTATCATCACTTTAAGGAAAGAAATCAAACTAGATCACATAACTGCCTTATCCAGATGGAAAACCAGATGAGGAGGCCCACAGCAGGAATTGCTAAAAGAAACAAAAACTTCCAAAACATAAGCAGTGTATTAAATAGTGTATAGGCCCAAAAAGAAACCTGCAATATTCTTAGAATTAAATTGAGGTTCTAAAGAGAAGAAATTGGTTTTACCACTGGCTTGATTTTGCCTAAAGCTGGAGCAAAACTGAGAACATCAGGAAGCTTAGCAAAGTACTTGAGAAACAAAACTGAAAAAACAAAAATCTGGGGCCTGAATCAGGGACTCAATAACAGATACAGAAAAAAAAAACCTAAGCATTCAATCACCAAGCCATGAAGTTTAGAAATTAAGAACCCAATGGAAGAAAACACCCCCTGAGACAGAAGGTTGTGGCGCAGAGGAAAAGTACAAAGAGGATAACTGGACATCTGCACCAACCAGATCCACAAACCAAGTACTGTGAGGCTAAACTAGAGCAATCAGAATTACTGATAATACTTCTTGCTTGATCCTGGCTATCACTCTTGATACAGAACAAGACCTGTAAAGATGAAAAGCCAAACAAAACAACCAAGGAGCTACTAAAGCAACCATAAAATCTGCCTGAGGACCCCTGAACCTCTCAAAATAACTAGACAGCTTGATGTTCAACCAAGAAGCTATCAGTTCTATTTCTGGAAAACCTTGTTGATCCACATTCTGATAGAAAACTTCCAGATATAGAGACCAATCTCCCGAATAAAGAGATTAGCAACTGTGAAGTATTCTTCCAAAATGCAAACTAGTGGAATATGAACTGCAGAAATTGAACAAAGATTAGTCTCTGCCTAAGACAAAATTCAGAACACCTCCCTCAACACCAGGGAACTGTGAGTTCCCTCTTGATGAAAGAAGTAATCCACCACTGTGAAACTGTCTGACTGGAAACACAGATAGGTCTCTCTTCAACAGAGGCCAGCTTTGAAGAGTGCAGAAGATTGAGTTCCAAAACATATATAGGTACCTTCACCTCCAAACTCTCTGTGCTCTCTGAGATCCCCAGTCTGCACCTCATCTTGAAAGACTTGTGTTTGATAAAGATAATAATCTTAATTTGTACAAACAAAAAATTCCCCTAGAACAATGCACAGATGATTATCAGTCATAAAACAGAAATAGTGTTGCTTAGAAATCCAGAATGATTTTCTGAGAACCTAAAGAATGATCCCTGCATTACTGATTAAGCAAACAAAGCTCAAAAGGCCTTATGTGAAACCAAGCGAATGGAATAGCACCTGATTCTGCTATCACCAGACCTAGTACCTCCATTCAAAGAAATATGGACAGAAAAAACTTGAGATTAGAACACGCTTCCATCTCCTATTGTCTGTCATGAAACCTAGAAATATAATCTTAGTATAAAGAGAAAGATAACTCTTTGGAAAATTGATCCTACAATCATGCTCAAGAGTCTGTTGGAGAAAAAAAGCTGCTTACATTTATTGGCAGTAGGAAAAATAGCATCCAGACCAGGCCCAAACAAAATCATTTCTTGAAAAAGAAGAGACAAAAACTTAGGCTTAGAAACCATATCATATTAGAAATAAGCAACCTTAGTTTGATTTGATCTCTCAACTATCTGATTGCTAGGTGGCTGTCCTAACCAGAATGTACTGCTATTTCCTCATAGTCAGGACTGTAAATGCCCTAATCTGGTCATTAATCTTAATAATATCAAAAACAACGTTACAAATTAAAGTGTCAGCTAAACTTAAAAGTATTAACAGATTATAAAACTCCACACCAAGATATTCACCAGAAAACTGCTCATATAAGCAATCACATCAAAGAGAAGAGGCTACAGTATCACATGTAATACTAATTGCTGCCTAAAATGGACATCCATTTGCTGAAAAGTCTTTATACAAAAAGACTAACTTCCTAACATAGAGTCTTAAAATATAAGTATTATCCTAAAAAGGAATAGTAGTACATTAAACCAGAGTAGAAATATCCCCATTACCTTAGGGATAGTTCCAAAAGGTCTATGCCAAAAAAGAGGAAACATTCTATTAAATATTAAAGCTGGAATACCAGGCTAAACCACTCTTTAAAGAATATTTCAGAGATATTTCAGGAACCGAAAACAATTTCTGATAACTTAGCAGTAGGTTTAAAAAACAAAACCAATTGTATAACAGACTTTACCTCAGGAACCTTAGGATCCTTGTTCAGGTTAAAAAAAGAAAAAAGTATGATTCTGTATCTTGATCAGAGACTGACTCCTGGATATCTGAATATACCTCATCCTCTGAGGGCAAGTCAGGCAAACCAGGGTCTGAAACATGCTGCTTAACAGACGTGTCTCTTTAAACCAGATATGCTAATTGAGGGTTATCAGAAACTGTCTTTTTATGCTTGATTGGATAATGCATAGGCACCAACATATAAAACACATTAGAGCATTAAAAAAATCTTTAAATCCTGGAGTGAAATTCCGATTATCCTAGCTTTGTGAAGGAATAATCTAGATTTTATTAAAGAGACTGAGACGAGTATTTTGCATTACCTTTTCCTTTACTGCTCATACAGCACTTTAACGAATACATATAATGTAAAGGAAAAAACCATTACAGATAAAGAAAAAAGCATAAACCAATGAGAACATAGTTTGAATGGACAGTTATAAAATAAACCAATGAGAACAGTCCAAATGACCATAAACAGTCTGACAGTGTGCCAGTCTTCCTCTTTGAACTTTGATGCAAATGAATAAATAGACATCTGAAAAAAAAGAAACACAAGTCCCAGAATCTTAAAACTGGAAAGAATCCTCCAACAGGAACGGGAAACAATTTGATTGAAGAGACAAATCTTCTCTCTGGAACCAGTAAAGTTGCTTGAAGAATCGGATGAATCTACTTGCAAGAAAGGATGAGATCCATGACAGGAATCATATTCATCTTCAGAATCCTGGATTAGTAGGATTTGGCACTAGAATACATAAAAGATAATGAAAATAGAGGATAAAATATATTATATATCAAAATAAGGGAGGGAACAACAATCAAGAGGAGGGAAAATACTCGTCTCTGTCTCTTTAATAAAATCTAGATTATTCCTTCACAAAGCTAGGATAATCGGAATTTTATTACAAGGACAGAGACTCCTATTTTGCTAGTTTAAAGCAAAAATAACATGAAATAAATACATTTAAACTAAATCACGAAACCAGCTGATGTGGAATAGAATGAATTGGTTTAAAATAAAATTGTCTAAAAGTTTTATCAGATGACCAATCTGCAGCATTTAAAATGTCTTGGAGCGTAACAGATTTACAAAATGCCTTAGAAGCAGAAGCTCCTCTAATGGAATGAGGAGAAAAATCTTTATCCACACCAGCTTGAACCATGACACATTTAACCCATCTACTAATAATAGGAGAGGAAATTGGTAAATGAGGAACAGCGTAAGAAATAAGTAATTGATTGGAAGAAGGAAGCCTAAAGGGAAGGGTTCTTTTTCATATTCTTTTAAACAAAGAACTACACATAACTTAGGAAATTCAGGGAAATAAGGATAAAAAATAGAAGTAGAAAAAGTGTTGGTTATACGATAAATAGAAAATACAACCCCTTGAGGGGATAAAATCTTAGAATTAAAATCAATGGCTTTAACATCAGAAACCCTTTTGAAAGATAAAAGACATAATAAAGTAGTTAGTTTTACGGTAAGTTGTTTTAAAGAAAGAAAATTATTATCTGGCCCATTTTCAAAAAGGGAAAACACCAAATCAACATCCCAAAAAGATGAAGGAGGACGTTTTAAACAAATGGATTTCATGAGTCTACAAATGACCAAATTCGGACCTATTGGATTGTTATTTAAAAGTTCATGACCCGCGGATATAGCTGATCTAGCTATGTTAATAGATCTATATGCCAAACCAGCTTGATAAAGTAAAGAAAGATAATTAATAACTTCACTCAAAGAAGCTGAAATGGGATCCAAGTTCCTAAGATTGCACCAGCTAGACCATTTAACCCAGGAGGATAAGTAAAATTTTTTGGTTCTAGGAGCCCAGGAGTCTTGAAGGAGGAGTTTAGCCTCTTCCTAAAGACCGACGCCTGACCAGGAACCCCTGAAACCATCCAGGCAATGAGTTGTAATTTGCCTTGAAGAATGAGATTGTGAAATTCTCCTTTGGGATCTGTAAGAAGATTCGGTTGAACTGGAAGCAAGATTGGAGGAAGGTAAGACATCTCCAGAAGAAGAGGGTACCAGACTTGAGTTGGCCAAAATGGGGTAATTATTAGAAGGGAGATCAAATGTCTCTTGACAAAAAGGAGAGTCCTGAGAATCATCGGAAAAGGAGGGAAAGCATAATCTCCTTGAACTGGCCATGTTTGAAGAAAAGCATCCATGGCTAGAGCCTCCGGATCTGGTCTCCAACTGAAATAAGGGAAGACCTGATGATTCAGACGAGATGCAAAAAGATCTACTAAAAAAGGACCTCTTAGTTATGCAATCTTCTGAAAAATTACAAGATTCAATTTCCAATCACTGTAATCTGTAAAATATCTTGAACCCCAATCTGCAAATTGGTTGTTGAGACCAGGAATATATTCTGCTTGAACCGAGATATTTTGAGTAAGACAATAATGAATGAAAATACTTGTTAAATGTGATAAAGATTTTGAAGTCGTTCCTCCAAGATGATTGATATAACGGACTGCTGAAATGTTGTCCATACGAAGTAAAATAGAGATAGGATGATTACATTTGACAAAACTTTTCACTGCAAATGCTCCTGCAAGAAGTTCTAGCCAGTTGATAAGAAGATATTTCTCTGTCTGAGACCATTTCCCACCAGTGATAGAAGAAACACATCTTGCACCCCAACCAGAATTGCTTGCATCGGATTCTATTATTAAATCCGGATTATTGCCGAAAATTGCTTTGCCATTCCAGGCTTTTATGTTGAGAAGCCACCAATTCAGTTCTTCTGTTGCTTCTTCCGACAGGGAAATCATGTGTTGGTAAGAGAAACCTTTCCGAAGATAATGAATCTTCAATCTCTGAAGAGCCCTGTAATGAAGAGACGCAGGAAAAAATAGCTTGGATAGATGAAGACAGGAGACCTATAATTCGAGCTAAAAGACGAATAGGGAAACTGTCTTTGGATAGAATAAAAGAAATCTCTTTCTTTATTCTTTTTATCTTGTCTAGAGGTACACTGAGAGTTGTTGTCAAGGTATCTATGTTGAAACCCAAGAAAGTCAGAATCTGAGATGGAATAAGAGAAGACTTCTTTAAATTTATAATGAAACCTAGAGATTGAAGGAGATGAATAGAAATATTCAAATGTTCCTTGAGAATTGATGGAGATTGATGAATAATTAGAATATCATCCAGATAAATAACGACAAATTCCTCTTTTGCGAAGCCAAGCAACAACAGGCCTGAGAATCTTTGTAAATGCCCAAGGAGCAGATGAAAGACCAAAAGGAAGGCAAGTGAACTGCCAAAGGTTGTTTTTCCAGAAAAAATCTTAAATATTTCTGAAAATCTAAATGAATAGGGAATGCAAGATAAGCATCTTTCAAATCTAATCTCACTAACCAATCGTTGTAAAGGCAATCCCTTAAAAGATTAATGCCTTCCATCTTGAAATGATTGTAAACTAGAAAATGATTCAGATATCTTAGATTTATTACTGGATGGAAAGAACCTTCTTTCTTTTTCACTAGATGAATGTTGCTTATGAAAGAATTTTCTTTGGAGTAAACAATTTCTATGGCTTGTTTTGAAACTAGATCCAAGATAGAAACTGCTTGTAAAACCCAAGGATCTGCTGTAATTTTTTGCCACTCTGAAATAAAAAGAGCTAGTCTACCCCCGATTCTTTGATGGGAAAAATTTGTGAAAGAAGAGGTGAGAAAAATTACTCTGGAAGGGTCTTCTAGATGATCTGTTTCGATATGATCTGAAATTTCTGGATGGTTGATATCTTGATCTTGATGGGAAGAAACCGGTAAATGAGGAATTTTGGGGAACAAAGTTTTGGAAATGAGACCTTGAATTGGAGGGAAGCGGCTGGAAAAGCGGTCTCTTTCTTTCCCAGCCCTTCCAAAAATTCTCTGAGGCTGTTGGAACTGGTTGAAAATCTTTTTGGTGTTGGATTTAATTTTATTTAAGGAGTTAAAATTGCTAACATATGAGCTTAATTCTTTAAGACCAGAGTCTCCAAAAAGCAAACTATCAGCTTGAGGACCCATTTCAGTGGAAGCAAAGTCTGTAATGTCAGTATCAATACACCTAAGAATTAATCATCTCTGAGAGGCAATGGCTGTGTTGGCATCTCCTAAAATATAAATAGCCCTTTGCAGCCATTCCCTACATACATAAGGGTCTAAGAAGGTATTGTTAGAAATGGACTCTTCGAATAATTTAGCCACAGGACCTAAAACATCTAATAGCGTGTCCTGACAAGACTTTAAAAATTTATCAGGGCCTTTTCTTAAATTAACATTTTTGTGTCAAATAAATTTAAGCAACTTCTTATCGATATCAGGGGTGATATGGGTATTATGGGGAAGTTCTGGGCGAGGGCATTCAGCTTTCAAATTATACTTAGTCTTTTTGGAAAAGGGTCTGCGAATATAAAAATCCAAAAATGTTGCAACCCTTTTAGAAGGGCACCATTGGGATGACCTGGGGTGTTGAAGGTCATTAGGATCCGTATAAGGATCACCACAATTAATCTTTGTTTTTTTTTTGTTTTTTTTATTTTAATATTTTTATTGAGGATTTGCATATTACAGTGGTTGGAGACACCAAAAAAAGAATAGAAATATACATTCAGCGATATACAACACACATTCTGGTGGTTCTTAATTAATTTTCCTCATTTTGGTCCCTATTAAACCTATTATGGACCACTCTTGGATCCTTATTTGCAATATATAGAAAACATGTAGGGATAATGCTAGAATAAACATAAACAAGACATACACATAACTAGTCAAACTAACTAGTGTCCATCACCAGACCTGCCAAATCCAAAGATATAGAGTTAATTTATGTTAGAACTTATAGAGAAGGGAAATGTAGCAGTCTAGAGGTCAAAAAAAGCTACCCTTTGAAAAAACATAATCCCATGTAATGTAGTTTCAGAAACTAAGTATTAACTGTGATATTTTCACGGTGCTCCCAAGCTGTTGTTAGGGTGTGTCGCAAAATGTGGTCCGCAAAGCCCCTCTATTATTGATATTTATGTGTTTTTTGTTGTGTTTCACCCTCTTTTTTTTGTTTTTCCTTCCTCTCTTTTTATTCCTCCCGTGGCCACGGCCGCTGACCACAAAAGGGAGACTAGTGTTCAATTAACATGATATACAGGCCCAGTATGCTAATAAGAGTGCCACCTTCACTGTTAGTGTGAATAAGTATCGCTCTGGGGGGCCCCCCCCACAAACCCCCCCCCCATAGAGCATATGCATCAAAAGTATTGGCAGCGGAACCACACCGGCACCTGTATCATAAATATTTTGGAATCTGAAGCAATGGGGACCAGCTAGTGCCTTGTTTCTGTATAACATATAAAAAACAAAATTGACCCCCTGGGGGCCCCTCAAACCCCCACATAGGACATCTGTACAGAAACATTAGCAGCAGAACAAGTTATAATATCTGTATCCAAAAACACTATAAGGGCTATGGATTTGGGGGCAGCCTACCATAAACAGTATAGCATAAGAATATTATAGGGATTAGTGCATTAGAACTATGGCTAACAATACATCATGCAAATAAACATAGGGTAATATCAAACCAGCAAACAGTATAACACCAACTGGGGTGTGATAACCTATATAACTGTGTAAGGAACCATGATGTGTCCCAGATTGTTTACTAGCGTCTTTAACCTGTAAACAACTCAAAGATTGTAGAATAAATGCTCAATCAGCCTCCAAGCTTAATGAGCAGGAAAGAAAGCGTCTCTATGTTAGGAGCCCCAATCTCTTTGCAGTGGTCTCTTTGGGTCCATGTCTGAAGTAAATTGAAGCAAGTGTCTCTGAAAGTCCCTAGTGGATTTAAGGGCCACATGTTATCATACCCTTCATGAGGAGTCACTTTTTGGGGAATGGTATCGCTTGCAGTGTCATCAGGAGTAAATATATCAAGCAAGAAGCATACCTGGTTCATACTTGCAGAGTCCCAAGAGTCTGTCACAAATTCCCTTCCATCCTCATGTGTACTTAAGTTTCCTCTTATCTGTGGGAAGTCGCTCCATATTTCGGAAGGTGCCTGGTCTTCTTTGTGTGTCCCTCCTCCGGCATTTCTGCAAGATCGCTGTTTGAAGACTCTGGCGGTGCATCCGTTTGTGCTGGCTTGTACGTTGATACCGGAAAGGCCTCTAGGTGTAAGTTTTTTCCCCTGCTGAGTGTCTATGGCAGATGTAGTTATCTTCAGCCTACCCTCTGCAATAACCAACACTTTATCCGCATCAGAGATCCGATCTAGAAAATAGTCCAGAGGAGCGCTGTCCATAAGGTGTCGGCATAGATCCTCAAATCTAGCCATGTGGTCACTTAGGTTTTCTAGCGGCTCTGTTTTCCTTGCGGTCGCCATTTTGATTACAGGGATAATAAAGGTTTTCGTGGCTGATTGTTTGTGTCCCTCTTTAAGCAAAAGTTGAGTGATTCAATATTGGACAGGTCCGATGATGGCAAGTTACCCCAGGATTCCGGGGGGGAAGCGCTGCCTGTGAGAAAGCCGCCGCTACAGGCCTCTACTGTCCTATTCTGTCTCTGGGTTCATGAACACAGCAAAATGTGCTATATCTGTGATGAATGATGAAAAGCTATACGATACCAGTCGTATTACTGCTAGGTGCTGTAAGATAATATCAATAACCGGCGGGTTATATCATTTTCACCCGGAGCACAAGAAGAGTGCGACTACTCAGAGTCGTTGCTAGGACACGCCCCCTAATCTTTGTTTTTTAACATTAATTTTCTTAGACTTTTTTGCTTTAGGAGAATTTTGAGAGGATGAAGAACTTTCCTCAGAAAAAATATTCTTAAATTGCCAAGCAGAATTAGAAGCCTCATCAGAGTCATCATTATCCAAATGTTATTCATATTGCAAAGTAGAAATATAAGACTCTGTAGATGAAGAGTCAGAATCTAAAACTTTTCTTTTCCTAGAAACTTGAGTTTTAGAAATATTTAAATTACTATTATCCATGTCATCTTCTTCAGAAGAAATTACTTTTCTGCACTTAGGAGCAGAGTAGGAAATGTCTGATCTATGCAGACGTGATAATTTCTTTTTAGCAGAGTAGGAAATATCTGATCTATGCAGACGTGATCATTTCTTTTTAGCAGAGTAGGAAATGTCTGATCAATGCAGACGTGGCAATTTCTTTTTAGGCTTAAAGCCAGAGACATATTTATTATCTTTATTTTTAATATGCTTTCTTTTGCAAGAAGCCTTCCTGGGAAGACAAGTCTGAGTATTATTAGCTTGGTCAGAAAGGGATTGATTATGTTGTGACATTTCATCTCTAAGAGCCTGAAGAGAAGAATCAATCATACTCTGAATATTTGCCTCAGAGTACTGAGATTTATTTTCCTCAGACATCTTTAAATAAATAAAATAAAATAAAAGATGCTTAAAGAATAAATTAAACTAATAAACAATAATGTAGGAATATAATAATCAATATAATATATATATGAATAAAGAATAATATGTTTTATAAATTCTCTGATAAAACACTAACACCAAAAACAGCTTTGTTTTAAAACAACTCAAATAAATGTTTAATTTAAACCTATGCAGAAGAAAGCAACAAATGTTTGAAATGCAGCAGAGGCAGAAAAAAAACATGTAACCACATTTTCTTTGACAGATAGCAGCTGTGATGGACTTCTGAGAGACTGACAGAGCTGCAGGATTTGAAAGAAGGCAGGTAAAAGGGCGGGAAATTATGTCACAGCAAGATGGGGTGGGACAAAGAAGGAAGAAGAAGGAAGAAGAGAAACTAAGATGGCTACTGCAATAGAAGTGCACAGGAAAAACGCAGGGGCTAGAAAATGGTAAGAAAAAAACATAGGAAACACTCTAAAAACGCCTTAAATAGAAAACAGATAGGTAGGGACACAAAATAAAGTAGCCAACAAAAATAAAACAGAAAATAAGAGAGGAAAACAAATAGATAAACAAATGAACTAATGTTAAACAATTAACAGGCAAATAATAAGCAATAAAATAAAATTAAAATGACATACAGTAGAATAAAATGAAAGTAATAAAAATAATAAAACATTTTTAATATTATAAAATAAAAATGGAGCACTGAATATTTAACTTGTCTCTCTGAGCAGCAAAGAGAAAAGAGGAAGATTGGTACACTGTCAGACTGTTTATGGTCATTTGGACTGTTCTCATTGGTTTATTTTATAACTGTCCATTCAAACTGTTCTCATTGGTTTATGCTTTTTTCTTTATCTGTAATGTTTTTTTCCTTTACATTATATGTATTCGTTAAAGTGCTGTATGAGCAGTAAAGGAAAAGGTAATGCAAAATAGGAGTCTCTGTCCTTGTAATAAAATCTGAAGAACTCCCCTGTATAGAACAAACAGGAGGAGGACAGATACCTTTAAGCAAAAACAGCATTAGTCTTTTTAGAATGTATTAAATGATCTATAGCTAAAGCTGAGCAGGGGGGCATAATATCAATAAGATTGCAAAAAAACACTTAATAGAAGTTTACAAACTGTTCTAGAATCTTCTACAGACTTCTAGGGAACTATAAAAATATATAGTGGGGAAAGTACCAGTATGTTCTATCATACAAATACAATCCCAGTCTGAAAACCACAGAAAATAAAATGTGGTTGGCTAATGATATTAAAAGATTTACATAAAAATCATAATTAAGTAAAACAGGCAAGTAAATACATAAGCCTAGAACCTTATACCCCAATAAAGCAGCTCTTGAGACTATTGAAAATCTTACTCCGCCACCAAAAAAAAAAAGCCAAAGCCAAGAAAGGAGCAGTATGCACCCATAAATCAATGTGATCTTACCTGACACAGCATGATAGCGCAGAGAGGAAAGGCAGAAGAGAATATACTAAGAGCTCACAGCAAAACTATCAAACACGCAAACACCCAAGATGGGCTAACTAAATAGCCTACGCATGCAAAACCGGAGTGCTGTAAAAAGCCAACACACACATCTGAGCAATGCTCTAAGCAAATAACACTACATGCACGAGCACGTTAACAAAAGCTAACACACATTAAACATGTGAAGTGCGCAAACAATCTGACACAGGATAAATAAGAATAAGATGACCAAAAACTGAAATTACTTGCTCAATATAACCAAATAATGTGCTGGAAATAACCTGCAGCGCGAAAACCAATACATTACATATAGGATAATGCCAGTCACAATAGTCCCCTGGTTGTACAACACTAAGTGTACCTACTAATAGCCTATAGACTAAGTGAGTTTTCACATAAATATTAACTACATACTTACCAAATAAGCACCAACACTACTGGACTTTCTAACTGTAGAAAAAAAACTGCTTCCAGTAGATAGCCAATCCAGTGCTCTACGCATAACAGCAGATGATCTCTGTATGTGGAGTATAATGATGATACAACAGGAACTGGCTAGGGACCGGTCCTCACGACACCTGTGGCAGGATGGTGTCTTACTCCCTCTGGGTGCAATTGTGCCACTACCCAGTACAGCATACGATTCCCTCTTTCCAAACAGTAGCTCTCTGAGAGGAAATGGGCCTCAAATCAGTGTCAGGACCCATTTCAAAGAAGAACATCTAAAGTGTGAGGGGTTCTAAAGGATCATAGAGTTTTGGGTATCTTTGTCTCCTCCTAGTGACCAGGAGTGGAATTCCCAGGACCAATGGCTTGTGGACTCTCATCACCTTTATAAAAGAGTTTGCTCTGTGACCAGCAGCATCCTGAATACACAGAAATCACGTTTTTACTCGCACCTTGTGGAGCAGATTGTTTTTTTTTTATGTAATCTATCAAAACTGTGCTTTCCAGCTTTAAATTTGGAGGGACTTTGATTGTCAGACTATGGGCAGAGAACAAGGAATTTCCAATGATGCTATGCCCGTGTAATTTATAGTTAACCATATGTCACCATTCCTATACTTCCCAACCCTGGGTAACTGGCCTACCTTACTTACAGCCCACATTTTCTGCTGCTCCACACTATCAAAATATATCATCTTACTCTATATACTACCAACAACTCTGTACTGCTGTCCGGTGTGCTTCTGCTCCAGATGTTCATATTATATAATACTACAAGAAGTACCATTAATATATTTTGCCTCTTGTGGTGGTGTCCTGGGTGCCCAGGATGCCTGCACTCCTGCCTACTTACACTGCTGCTTCATGTTGTCAAAATGTATAATCTTACAGTCTGTACCACAAATGTGTCATGACTTCTGTATTGCTTTCCTTGGTGTCCAGCCTGCCTGCCTGCCCTCCTGCCCACTTAAGCTGATGTTCCAATTTGTCAAAAATATACACTCTTACTTTATGTATTTCCAATGTACTTTGGTTATTGCTCTGGGTGCCTGCATGCCTGTCTAGAGATACCATGCTGATGCTGTGCCCTGCCCATTACTAACCACAATGTTAGACACAGTCTTTTCTGTGACTTTATTTTTGTAGGGTGGCACGCCCTTCTGCTCCTCTGCTGCCCACCGTGTCCTCTAGCTCCTATACTGCTCTGGTTGCCAGTCTGCACTTTTGTGCAACTGTACAGCTGCTACTATGTAATTGTAAAGCTGTTCCCCATTGGAAATAATGAGTTTTACATTTTGGCAAAGCTCAATACTTGGCCAAAACTACAGAATGGTGCACAAATAGTGTTATGAAAACATTTTTTTGATGAATAATTTGTCTGAAATTACAATTTTTAAAATGTACTTCTAATAGACACAGTATTATTATTTATTATTATTATCGGTTATTTGTAGAGCTGCCAACAGATTCGACAGCACTATAAACATAGGCGGAATACAAGGAAACATTTATAGGGATCAGATGGGTAGAGGGCCCTGCCAAGAGTCGCAATGTTGTAGTCAGCTCTAAAGAAGGTGATCTACAAACAGCATGGCTCTTAGGTTTACATGCTAATGGGGTTCAAGGAGATAGCAATGGAGGAGAGGAACTGGTATAAAGAAAGGTTAGTATAGCTTGTATGCATCCCTGAACAGTAGAGTCTTTAGGGAGCACTTGACGCTTTCAAAACTAGGGGAGAGTCTTGTGGAGCGAGGCAGAGAGTTCCCCAAGATGGGAGCCAGTCTGGAGAAGTCCTGTAAATGGGAGTGTGAGGAGGTAACAAGAGAGGAGGAGATTAGGAGGTCATGAGCAGAGTGAAGGGTACAGGAGGGAGAGTATCTGGAGACAAGGTCTGAGATATAGGGGGGAGCAGTGCAGTTGAGAGCTTTGTACGTCAGAGTGAGAATTTTGTGTTTAATCCTGGAGGCAAGAAGAAGCCAGTGAAGGGATTGTCAGAGAGGTGCAGCAGATGAAGAGCGACGTGTATGGAAGATGAGCCTGCAGAGGCATTCATTATGGATTGTAAAGGAGCTAGGCGGCAGCTGGGGAGACCTATGAGGACAGAGTTGCAGTGATCAAGGTGGGAAAGGATGAGAGAGTGGATTAAGTATCCCTTAATATTGCAAGACACTATTTTTACTTAAGGTTAAATGACGCCAGACTTACCATTATGAGCACTATTCCCTCTGTGTCAGATAGGAAACAACTTATCTGTTTACATGTTCCACAACACTCCTTGTCACTTCTCTCGTATGTAAAACCCTATATGAAAATAAAATAAGGTTATACATGCTATAAACAGTAGATAAACACCAAAGTAAATTAACTATAAACAAACTGCAGACAATAATTTATGGGACTTTCTAAAAATTCACCTAGTACCACATTAAGGGCCTAATAATCAAAAACTCATCGCCATGAAAAAAAAGTCTCACAAAATCTTTGGGATTTTTAATTTTTTTTTTATTATAATATAGGAGTCTTTCCTTCACATACAGAGCCCTATTTAATATATCTCAAGAAAATTTTTGGCTAGAATACGAGTTTTGCGGTAAGCTGAAAAAGCAGCGTTAACAGGTCCTAACTCTGCTTTTTTACGCCCGCTGGTATTACGAGCCTTGAAGGTTTAGGGGCACCGCCCACTTTTTTGGCCTTAACGCAAATCAACTTACGTAAATTTCGTAAAGTTTTTTTTTCAATGGGATTTGCATAGCGCCGGTATTAAGAGTTTGTCCTGGGAGGCATTCCTAACGCATTTTAAAGTCAGTAGTTATGAGTTTTACACTACAATTCTGTAGCATAAAACTCATAACTAAAGTGCTAAAAAGTACACTAAACACCCATAAACTACCTATTAACCCCTAAACTGAGACCCTCCCACATCGCAAACACTAAAATAAAATTATTAACCCCTAATCTGCCACTCAGGACATCGCTGCCACTATAATAAACATATTAACCCCTGAACCGCCACACTCCCACCTCGCAAACACTAGTTAAATATTATTAACCCCTAATCTGCCGCCCCTAACATCACCGCCACCTACATTAAATTTATTAACCCCTAATCTGCCGCTCCAGGCATCGCCTCCACCTACATTATATCTATTAACCTCTAATCTGCTGCCCCCAACATCGCCGCCACTATTCTAAATTTATTAACCTTTTAAACCTAAGTCTAACCTTAATCCTAACACCCCCTAACTTAAATATACTTTAAATAAATCTAAATAAAATTCCTATCATTTACCTAAATTATTCCTATTTAAAATCAAATACTTACCTGTAAAATAAACCCTAAGCTAGCTACAATATAACTAACAGTTACATTGTAGCTATCTTAGGGTTTATTTTTATTTTACAGGCAAGTTTATATTTATTTTAACTAGGTAGAATAGTTACTAAATAGTTATTAATTATTTAATAAATATGTAGCTAAAATAAATACAAATGTACCTGTAAAATAAAACCTAACCTAAGTAACACTAACATCTAACCTAACCCTATAATTAAATAAATTACCTAAATGAAATACAATTAAATAAATTAAATAAAATTAGCTAAATTACAAAAAAAAATAAACACTAAATTACAGAAAATAAAAAACAAATTACAAGATATTAAAACTAATTACACCTAATCTAATAGCCCTATCAAAATAAAAAAAGCCCACCCAAAATAAAAAAAAACCCTAGCCTAAACTAAACTATCAATAGCCCTTAAAAGGGCCTTTTGTGGGGCATTGCCTCAAAGAAATCAGCTATTTTACCTGAAAAAAACAAAACAAACAACCCCAAACAGTAAAACACACCACCCACACAACCAAGCCCCCAAATAAAACCCTAACTAAAAAAACCTAAGCTCCCCATTGCCCTGAAAAGGGCATTTGGATGGGCATTGCCCTTAAAAGGGCATTTAGCTCTATTGCTGCCCAAAGTCCTAACCTAAAAATAAAACCCAGCCAATACACCCTTAAAAATCCTAACACTAACCCCCGAAGGTCCACTTACCATGAGAAGTCTACATCCAAGCAGCAAGATGTCCTCAATGAAGCCGGCAGAAGTGGTGCTCCAGGCGGGCAGAAGTCTTCATCCAGACAGCATCTTCTATCTTCATCCTTCCGACACGGAGCGGCTACATCTTCAAGACATCCGTTGCGGAATTCTATCAGCCAATCGGAATTAAGGCTGAAAAAATCCTATTGGCTGATGGCTGATTGGCTGATTGGAACAGCCAATAGAATGCAAGCTCAATCCTATTGACTGATTGCATTAGCCAAAAGGATTTTTTCAACCTTAATGGGACACTGAACCCAATTTTTTTCTTTCATGATTCAGATAGAGGATGTAATTTTAAGCAACTTTCTAATTTACTTCTATTATCATTTTTTCTTCATCCTCTTGCTATCTTTATTTGAAAAAGAAGGCATCTCAGCTAAGGAGCCAGCAAATTTTTGGTTCAGTACCATAGACATCACTTATTTGTTGGTGCTGTCCAATCAGCAAGGACAACCCAGGTTGTTCACCAAAAATAGGCCGGCATCTAAACTTACATTCTTGCTTTTCAAATAAAAATACTAAGAGAATGAAGAAAATTGGATAATAGGAGTAAATTATAAAGTTGCTTAAAATTGCATGCTCTATTTCAATCATGAAAGACATTTTTTGGGTTCAGTGTCCCTTTAATTCCGATTGGCTGATAGAATTTTATCAGCCAATCGGAATCTAAGGGACGCCATCTTGGATGATGTCACTTAAAGGTACCTTCATTCCAAGTGTCGTTGGATGAGGATGCTCCGCGCCTGATGTCTTGAAGATGGACCCACTCCGCGTCAGAAGGATGAAGATAGACTTCTGCCTGTCTGGAGGACCACTTCTGCCGGCTTCATTGAGGACATCTTGCCGCTTGGATGAAGACTTCTCACGGTAAGTGGATCTTTGGGGGTTAGTTTTAGGATTTTTTAAGGGTTTATTGGGTGGGTTTTATTTTTAGGTTAGGGCTTTGAGCTGCAATAGAGCTAAATGCCCTTTTAAGGGCAATGCCCATACAAATGCCCTTTTCAGGGCAATGGGCAGCTTAGGTTTTTTTAGTTAGGGTTTTATTTGGGGGGTGTCAGGGTTTTTCCCTGTTTTGTTTGCTATGTGCTGGTGGCAGTCATTTTACTCCCCTCTCTTGCTGACTATGGGGGATGCTGCTCATTTCCTGCATTTCCTTTTATGGCCAGACTGGTGTGCATCATCTGTGTTAGACAGGATGCAATCTCAGAATTGCGATGTCATCACTTATTATTTAAAGGGCCTCTGTTCAGTATGCTTTGCCTTTGCGTTGTCTCATACCTGTTTGTGAGAGTTCCTGTGTATTACCTGGCTGTCTGACGTCCTTCCTGGTTCCTGATCCCTGGCTTGTTCCTAACTCTGTTGTTTTCCTTGTTCCTGATTCTGGCTCGTCTGACTATTCCCTTTGGCTCCTGACTCGGCTCGTCTGACTACCAGCTCTGTTTTTGACTCCTGGCTTGTTATTTAACTTGTGGACTTTTTATTATTTTTTTGTTAATAATAAAGGTGTGATTATTTTTGCACTTCTTGTCTCAGTCTGATTCCTGGCACCCTGCCATTACGCAAAGGCCATGAATCCTGATGGTGCTAATGATCCACCTTTACCTTCCATCATTTCCAGGATGGATGAACAGGATCACCACTTGGATCAATTTGCATTAGCCCTGCAAACCCTGCTGACTCGCACTGCACATTTGGACCAAAGTGTCCCACAAGTTATGGCTGCTCCTGTTTCCGCTGCTGCACCTAGTCCTACCAGGAGCATGCCCGGTTCTGCACCTCTACCTCAGCGATATGGAGGTGATCCTATTCAGTGCAGAGGGTTTTTGAACCAGGTGGGCATTTACTTTGAGATGTTACCTCAGGCGTTTCCCTCTGACAAAGCTAAGGTGGGATTTCTCATCTTGTTACTCTCTGACACAGCTCTTGCCTGGGCTAATCTCTTGTGGGAGACTAATAAATCTGTGATTTCAAATTACCCTGAATTTGTGGCCTCCTTTCGAAGGGTATTTGATGTTCCGGCTCGCTCCTCCTCTGATGCTAAATGACTCATGTCCATTCAGCAAGGTACAAGATCTGTTGCTCAGTATGCTATTGAGTTCTGTACACTTGCCACAGAGGTTTGTTGGAACAATGAAGCCCTTGTTGCCACCTTCTTTCATGGGCTCTTTGATGCGATTACAGATGAAGTTGCTGCTAGAGATTTACCAGAGGATCTTGAGGTATTGGTGTCTTTTTTGATCCTAATTGACATCAGACTCAGAGAGAGGCCCGCTTTCAAGGAGCACTTGCGGAAGCCTCCTGTTCCGTTGTCTCCTACATGTTCGTTCCCACCCATGCCTCCCTCTCCTCCCATGCCTCCTAGTCCCGAGTCACCAGGTACTGCTGAGCCGATGCAGTTGGGATTCACGCGTCTCTCCACGGCGGAGAGGGCCTTTAGGAGGAGGGAGGGGCTCTGCCTCTATTGTGGGTTACAGGGCCACCTTTTGAAGTCTTGTCCTACACGGCCGGGAAACGCTCACACCTAAGGTTCTATCGGGGGCAGACCTTGGGTAGTTTATTCTCTTCCCCGGAACCGCTTAAGAAGAAACCTTTGGTCATGGTTGTCCTTTCCTAGGTGGACTCCTCCATAGTCACCCAGGCCCTTGTTGACTCCGGTGCTGCAGGCTATTTCATTGACAGTGCTTTTGTATCAAAACACTCCATTCCTGTTTTGCCTCGGTCCGTTCCGCTTGCTATTGAGGCCATTGATGGCAGGCACCTTCAGCCCACACTCGTTACTCACAAAACTGCTCCGTTGTCCATGGCTGTTGAGGCTCTCCATTTTGAAACCGTCCAGTTCCAGGTGATAAACTCTCTGCATTTTCCGGTTTTTCTGGGTTATCCCTGGCTCCAAAAGCACAATCCCAGTGTCGACTGGCGCAGGTCTGAAATTTTGTTGTGGTCCCTGCAATGTATTTCCACTTGTCTTCGGAAACCAGTTAAAGTCTTGTGCACTTCTTCGGTATCTCAATTGCCAGAGGAGTACCGAGAGTTCCTAGACGTTTTTGACAAGGTGCGTGCCGGTACGTTGCCTCCTTACCGGTCTTAGGATTGTGCCATAGACCTGCAACCCGGAGCCATTCCTCCTCGGGGCCGGGTTTACCCTCTGTCTGTTGCAGAGAATTGTGCTATGGAGGAGTATGTTGCCGATGCTCTGTCGTGGGGGATCATACGCAAATCCTGCTCTTCTGCAGGGACTGGCTTCTTCTTTGTGAAGAAAAAGGGTGTTGAGTTAGGACCATGCATCGATTATAGGGGTCTTAATCGTCTTAATATTAATAATGCTTACCCTATTCCGCTCATTACGGAACTCTTTGACCGCCTCAAGGGAGCTACGGTCTTTACTAAACTTGATTTGAGAGGAGCGTACAATCTCGTTAGGATCAAGGAGGGCCACAAATGGAAAACAGCGTTTAACACCAGGAGCGGGCATTATGAGTATCTTGTAATGCCCTTTGGCCTATGTAATGCTCCTGCTGTTTTCCAGGAATTTATTAATGATGTCCTATGAGATATGCTGCAACAGTGTGTTGTGGTATACTTAGACAACATCCTCATACACTCACCCACACTTGAGGCTCATCATTCTGTTACACGGGTTCTTCAGAGACTACGTGAGAACGGCCTGTTTTGTAAACTCGAGAAATATGAGTTCCATCAGACTCAAGTAACCTTCCTAGGTTATGTTATCTCCGTTGAAGGGTTCTCCATGGATCCTGACAAGTTATCTTGCAGTGGCCTCGCCCAGTTGGTCTTCGGTCTATTCAGCGTTTTTTGGGGTTCGCCAATTACTATAGAAAGTTTATTAAAAACTTTTCTTCCTTGGTCAAACCTATCACAGACATGACCCGTAAAGAGAATGATCCACTCCATTGGTCACCTACTGCCATTAAGGCCTTTGATAGTCTTAAGACTGGCTTTGCTGCCACTCCAGTTCTGGCTCATCCTAACCCTGTCCTGCCTTTCGTTCTTGAGGTCCATGCATCTGAGACTGGAGTAGGTGCCCTCTTGTCTCAACGTCCTACACCTGATGGTTCCTTGCATCTGTGTGGTTTCTTCTCTAAGAAATTGTCTTCAGCGGAGTGCAATTATGAAATTGGCAACAGGGAATTACTGGCCATAATTTTGGCACTCAAGGAATGGAGGCATCTACTCGAGGGTACTAGCGTGCCAGTGCTCATTCTTACTGACCACAAGAATTTAATTTATCTGTCTGAAGCAAAACGTTTGTCGCCCCGACAGGCCAAATGTGCGCTATTTTTGTCTCGGTTTAATTATGTGGTCTCCTACCTGCCTGGTAGTAAGAATATTAGGGCTGATGCCCTCTCTTGACAATTTTTGCCTCTGTCAAAGGAGGAGTCTGTACCTACTCCTGACCATATTTTAGCTACCATACATACTAATTTGACTTCTCCCTTGGGGGAGGAGATCCTGGCTGCACAAACCAATGCACCTCCTGAGAAACCTAGTGGTAAGTGTTTTGTTCCTGAGAATCTTCGAACTAAACTTTTGCACACTCACCACTATCCTAAAGCCGCAGGTCACCCAGGCAAGAACCAAATGATTTGGTCTGTCATTCAACAATTCTGGTGGCCAGGTCTTCGTTCTGATGTTGCTGCATATGTTGCCTCCTGCTCAGTTTGTGTACAGAATAAGACTCCTCAACGTCTTCCTGTGGGTCTTCTTCAAACTATTGCTAATGGGGAGCGTCCTTGGACACATCTTTCCATGGACTTCATTGTCGAGCTCCCTGTTTCCAATGGCAATACTGTTATCCTTATGGTGGTTGACCATTTTTCTAAAAAGTCACATTGCATTCCCTTGATGAAGTTGCCTACCGCTCAGGAGCTTGCTTCAATTTTTGCCTGGGAGGTCTTCCGTTTACATGGGTTACCCAAGGAGATAGTGTCGGACAGGGGTAGCCAGTTTGTCTCCAGATTTTGGCATTCCTTTTGTGCTCAAATGGGGATCCAGCTTTCCATCTCCTCGGCATATCACCCTCAATCCAATGGGGCTGGGGAACGGTCTAATCAAGCTCTGGAACAGTTCCTCTGTTGCTATGTCTCAGATCACCCCAATAATTGGTCTGAACTGTTACCTTGGGCAGAGTTTGCTCGTAATAGTGCTATTAATGCTTCCTCCAAGTTATCCTCGTTCATGGCGAATTATGGGTTTCAACCATCCTTGTTGCCCGATTCATTCATGTCTCAGGGTATTCCGGCTTTGGAGGAGCATCTCCGGCAACTCCGTTCCACGTGGGTGCAGATTCAGGATTGCCTTCATCGTTCTATGCAGCGCCAAAAGTTCCAGGCTGATCGTAGGCGTCTGCCCGCGCCTTCCTACTAGGTTGGTGAGAGAGTTTGGCTGTCCTCCCGCAACTTGAACCTTTGTGTACCTTCCAATAAACTGGCTCCCTGTTATGTTGGTCCTTTTGAAATACTCCGACGGGTCAATCCTGTGGCCTACGCTCTTGACCTTCCTCCTGCAATGCACATATCCAATGTTTTTCATGTCTTCCTCTTGAAACCATTGGTTTGTAATCTGTTTACCACTGTGTTGCCTCATCCCCGTCCTATCTTTGTTGACAACCATGAGGAGTATTAGGTCAGCAGCATTATTGACTCTCGTATGTCCAGGGGCTGTGTACAGTATTTGGTTCACTGGAGGGGCTACGGTCCGGAGGAGCGTTCTTGGGGTCCCTCCTCTGATGTTCATGCTCCCGCCCTCCTCCGTGCCTTCCATGCCCGTTTCCCTAATAAGCCTTTTGTCCTCCTGCGGGGGAGGGGTCGTTGAGGCGAGGGTACTGTCAGGGTTTTTTCCCTGTTTTGTATGCCATGTGCTGCTGGCAGCCATTTTACTCACCTCTCTTGCTGACTATGGTGCATTGTGGGGGATGCTGCTCATTCCCTGCACTTCCTTTTATGGCCAGACTGGTGTGCAGGCTCGTCTGACTATTCGCTTTGGCTCCTGACCCAGCTCGTCTGACTACCAGCTCTGATTTTGACTCCTGGCTTGTTATTTGACTTGTGGACTTTGTATTATTTTTTTGTTATTAATAAAGGTGTGATAATTTTTGCACTTCTCGTCTCAGTCTGATTCCTGGCACCCTGACAGGGGGTTGGTTGTGTGGGTGGTGGCTTTTACTGATGGGGGGGTTGTGTGTGTTAGTATAACTTAGGTTTTATTTTACAGGTAAATTTGTATTTATTTTAGCTAGGTAGTTAGTAAATAGTTAATAACTATTTAGTAACTATTCTACCTAGTTAAAATAAATACAAACTTGCCTGTAACATAAAAATAAACCCTAAGTTAGCTACAATGTAACTATTAGTTATATTGTAGCTAGCTTAGGGTTTATTTTAGAGGTAAGTATTTAGTTTTAAATAGGAATAATTTAGGTAATAATAGTAGGTTTTATTTAGATTTCTTTAAATTATATTTAAGTTAGGGGGTGTTAGGGTTAGACTTAGGTTTAGGGGTTAATACATTTAGTATAGTGGCGGCAACGTTGGGGGCGGCCGATTAGGGGTTAATAAATGTAGATAGGTGGTGGCGATGTTAGGGACTGCAGATTAGGGGTTAATAATATTTAAATAATGTTTGCGAGGCGGGAGTGCGGCGGTTTAGGGGTTAATATGTTTATATAGTGGCGGCAATGTCCGGAGCGTTAGATTAGGGTTTAATAAATATAAAGTAGGTGTCGGCGATGTCTGTGTGGCAGATTAGGGGTTAATAAGTGTAGGATTAGGGGTGTTTAGACTTGTGGTTCATGTTAGGGTATAAACATAATTTTTATTTCCCCATAGGAATCAATGGGGCTGCGTTACTGAGTTTTACGCTGCTTTTTTGCAGGTGTTAGACTTTTTCTCAGCCAGCACTCCCCATTGATGTCTATGGGAAAATCGTGCACAAGCACGTACAACCAGCTCACCGCTGACTTAAGCAGTGCTGGTATTGGAGTGCAGTGTGGAGCTCAATTATGCTCACTTCTTGCCTGTTAAAACCGGGTTGATAAAAACCCATAATACCAGCGCTGCAGGTAAGTGAGCGGTGAGAATAAACTGCAAGTTAGCAACGCACCCCTGTTACCGCAAAACTCGTAATGTAGGCGTTTGTGTTTTATCTAGCCTGAGTGGAGAGCTTAAAATTGTTTTTCTTTCCTGATTCAGATAGAACATGCAATTTTAAGCAACTTTCTAATGTATTCCTATTATCAATTTTTCTTCATTCTCTTGCTATATTTATTTAAAAAGCAGGATTGTAAATCTTACGAGTCAGCTTTTTTTATTTTCAGCACACTGGATAGTGCTTGCTTATTGGTGGCTACAGTTACAGTTAATAAGCAAGCATAACCCAGGTTCTCAACAAAAAATGGTCCGGCTCTTAAGCTTTACACTCCTGCTTTTTAAATAAAGATCACAAGAGATAGAAGAAAATTTAATAATAGGAGTAAATTAGAAAGTTGCTTAAAATTGCATGCTATGTCTGAATCAGGAAAGAAAAAATGTGGTTTCAGTGTCCCTTTAATTAGCGTGTAGTAGGGTATTAAATGATTTAAGACGTACAGTACATTTGGAAAATGAACATCATTTTTTCAACATAATATGACTCTAGGGCTGCTCATCTGCATGAATCACTTGTTTGTGAACACATTTCATTTATGTCTAAGATGGAACACGTTATCTCTATAATATTGTTATAAAATAGAAAATTACTATAAATATTAACACTTAAAGCGACATGATACCCACATTTTGAAGAACATGAAAGTGATACTGCATAGCTGTAAAAAGCTGACTAGAAAATATCCACAGAACATCTCTATGTAAAAAAGGAAAACATTTTACCTTAAATTTCCTAAATATTCACACTCCACTGTAAAGAGACTTTGAGCAGCCAGTCTGGATGCTTGTCCCAGGACAAGTTAGGGAGTGAGCATCTGTCATGTGCAGGCACAGTCATATTATTTTCCTATTCAGTGTAAATTCTATGAAATCTCATAAAATCACAGCAAAGGCAAAGCATTACCTCGCACTTCTGATGCTGATTGGCTATTGTTTTTTGTTTTTTTCAACTTGCAACTGGACAGCAGCTGAAGAATAACTGTTTACGCAGCACTTACACTAGTGAGCTGAAGATATTTTAAGGTAAAATATCTTCGTTTTTTACATAAAGATGTTCAGGGGATATTTTGTTGTTAGCTTTTTACAATTATGCTGCATCACTTTCAAGGGATTTAGCATATGAGCATTATGTCCCTTTAGGATGATTTATGAAACAAAGCAACTAATGCTAAAGGTAAGTGTTGCTAGTACAATTACCATCAAAGGCAATAAATATTCTCTTTTTTAGTGATTATGTGTCAGAGATCATAATGAAGTATCCTAAAAGTAACAAGAAATAAATAGCTTTTATTTCTTAATTAATCCATTTTGCTTTGTTGCAAAAACAAATAGTGCTGAACCAGAAAAGGCGGGGAAATTGCTGATTTTAGCAGAAACGTAACGTCCAAACATAAAAGATCATGAAAGTCAAAATTAAACGTTTATGATTCAGACAGAACATGTCATATTCAGGAACTTTTATCATCACATTTAATTTGTTCTTTTGGTATCATTTGTTGAAAAGCATATATACATATCCTCAGCAGCTGCAATACATTACTGGAACCTAGCAGGTGATTGGTGACTACACATGAGTGTCTTGTCATTAGTTCACCAGATATGTTCAGCAATCTCCCAGTACTGTTTTGCTACTCTGGAGCTCACATTAATTATATTTTTATCTTTTCATAGTAGAAATCAACTCCAATCTTTCAGATGTTGGAAAAAAAGTAATCACAATCTTTTTGAGTCAAATCTCACAGCTGAGATTGCTAACACACACACGATTGATCACTATTTTACCACAATGGTTAATAATGCAAGCCTATCCCCAAAATCCCAAATGGGTAAAGGAGTAATTTTTTGTGTTTTTCAATTGGATAGAGTGGTCTTTATGATATGTGCTGAACAATATGAATTATTTTAGTATATGGGCATTAAAGGTATACTGGGCATGCTTGATTAATTGGAATTTTTTTTTTAGATCTAGATTACAAGTGGAGCACAAAATATCACTTTATCGAAAGCGATATTTGCGCTCCACTGAGTAATACCAGTGCATGCAAATGTGTGCTGGTATTACAAGTTAGCCTCAATGCGAACGCGAGCTGGGAAGCATTGCACTCCAATAAACTAGCGCAGGGAAGGGGTAAGTCGCATAGTGAAGGCAGCAAATTGTAAATATATATGTATATATATATATATATATATATATATATATATATATATATATATACACATATTAACACATAATTATATATGTATATAAGCATATACATATATATTTACAGGGAACACGCAATTCTCAAAGACTGTAATATAAAGGAACTTTTCAGTGCCACACCCACCAACTTTAGCCCCCAAAAACTGCTAAGTGCAGTTACTTTATTAAAATATAAACATGCTGCTATCTTTATTTTTTTAATAAAGTAAATTGCACTGTATTTTGGGGGAATTTGGTGGACAGTTATAAAATTAACCAGAGATCTGATCTCTGGCTAATTTTCTAAGTGCTAATTGCTACCGTGAGCTCGTTGTAGCAATAACCAGACACTTGTAATGGCTGGTTTTTTATCGTGCGCCCGCAAATGGGCAAATACAATATTGTGCGTTGAATTTGACAAGTCATTTGTTGACAAAATAAAGTGTTAAACCTGCAGTGATTACCACATTGATTGTCCTCCATGTATAATACAGTATGTGTCATTTTCCCATTATCTAGTTAAATCTGATCCAAACTTTTTTCCATTACCAAAATGGTGCTACTGTTTAGATTGTGATCAATCAGAACAAAAATACAGATCGAGAGCCAAAAAAATGCAGATAAACAGAATCAGAAGGATTGAAGACTCCTTAGTTATAAGCAAGCTATAGTACAGTGATGGCGAACCTTGGCACTCCAGAAGTTTCAGAACTACATTTCCCATGGCGCTCAACTGGACTTCAGAGTGCCTAAGCATCATGGGAAATGTAGTTCTGAAACATCTGGAGTGCCAAGGTTCACCATCACTGCTATAGTATAATAATATAATGCTCTAATATATTAGAGCATTTCCTTTTTGCTTTTTAATGTCCTTGTAAACAATGTGCTTTTTTTGCCTTTTCTATGCACTAAAGTGCTGTCATGTGTTAATACCTCACTATAAGGTAATCAGAACTTAAAGGGACATTTAACACTAAATTAATGTACATAGAATGATGCATTCAAAGAAAAGATTAATTTAAGAATAAAATGTAGATGTATTTTGTAAAGTTTTATTAGCTGTTTAAATATTGACAAAAAAGGATCAGGCGGATTGAAGACCGTAGCCTCAGAGGTAACGGACAAGTTATGGAGCAGCGGTCTTTAGATCACTGCTTCAAAACTGCTGTTTTCGGTGAGCCTGAAGGCTCGTGTGGAAACAAGGGGAACAAGGGCCATGTCTATTTAACAATGGGAGCTGCCATGTTGTAACGTAGGTTACCTTTTCTGCTGTGGCTAATTAGGAACCGTTATAAAGAGGTCACTAGAGTGTGCAGCCAATGGCTGTGTGGAATATAACAGTGTTCTGCACTTCCATTTCTGACAGAAACTGAAAAGCTCACAATTTCAGAATGGGATTACAGGAAAAGGGGGCAAAATAAATAATGAAATATATTGCATATATAAATATATATATATATATATATATATATATATATATATATATATATATATATATATATATATATACTTTCAATTCAGAGTAGTGCTGGTATATATATATATATAAATAAAAGTAAAGTTAGATTCTAGCCAGCACAAACTTTAAAAGTAGAAAAATCTTTATTTAGAACTTTATTAAAAAGCTACAGACAGCAAAAAGCAGAACAATCTGTCTGACATGTTTCGGCCGTATAGCCTTAACCATAGACACTACGTTGGTTATAAACAATTTAAAATATAAACCTGTAGCTGTCATTCTATTGGATAGCCACTGATCATGTGATTAACTTTGTGCACATCAAACAATTAACCTATTCTTATCCATGTTGCATCAACAATAAAGTGTATAAATAAAACATTTATGAATACATTATTCATATTGCTAGCACATATATAAACCCTTAAAGGGACAGTATACACCCGTATTAACCTTTGCTTATATGTTAGAATAAGTGCTGATAGTTATAACTCACCACCTATACCGTAACCATCCTGCTTCACAAACCAAATTATTCCTAATCCAAACTCAGTATATAATCATTTTAAATGGCGTACCAGCTCCGCCTAGTATGTACATCATACACTCTTTGCTTTGAAACGCTCCATTCAAAATTTGATCACGGATGAAAAATCATGATCGCGCTTTCGTCGTTTTGCGCATGTGCACCTTATGCTGAACTAAAAAAACGGAACTAAAATCTCTTTATAATTTGCCCACATATCAATTGTTTTATATATATATATCTAATATAAATATATAAATATCTGTAAAATAAATAAATATATATATATATATATATATAGATCTGTCTATCTATCTATGTATAATCTTATTGTATTTAAATTTAGAAACAAGGGTTTTGGTAGTGAAAAAATAGAATTTCAAAGATTCAATTTGGGTATCAATCTAATAATATTTCTTCTATTAAAAAATATATATAACGGAATGTGAGTTTTAAAAGAGTGAAAGAAGTGTAACAGCTATTTAGAAATATATTACAGAATACAAACTAAAAAAGTCCGTAATAAGTGCGCTCCCAGCCAGAGGATAGTCAAAGCCGGATAAATTTAACGCCTCTTGGCATAAAACTACACAGACAATCCATCACAAAAGTGGGGGGTCATCCGGCAGCCTAGTTTCCAACAAGGGTCATGGTGTCACATCCACAAACGAAAATCTATATGAGAAGAAAGGAAAAGGCGCCCATATGGTGTAGTATTACGGTGAAAATCATGAAAATCTGTAAGTGAAATGTTACTCACAAGTCTCCTAGCACTACCAAAGTGCTATATGCGCATTCTGGATCTTATAGCCGTCCAGTAAGCTCACTCCTAGATATGCTCCAAAACAGTGGAATCTATATCTTTGTATAAAATCCTCTGGCACCGCAGGATTTTACGTTGAAAGTGCTACGTTACTAATCTCAAGTGGTGTTAACTTAAGATATCATTCAGGTGCTCCCAAGAACCTAAAAACCTTCATCAAGATAAATAGGAACAAGGGATATATAAAACAGACTCTAATGTAACAAACCACAGTACCGAGATATAATTGTAACAGCACTTTATTAAAAAACATACAATTAAAATCACAACGCGTTTCTCAGTGTTACACTGTTTCATCAGGTGAATAAATATACATTGTTGCATATCGAGCTTTAAAGACCGCTGGCGTCCTTAGATCCTCATTGCGCATGCGTGTGTCAAATAACACACCTAATCCCACTGCGGTCTGTAATAGGAACAGATCAAACGGGGATGGGTTACGCATATAGCGATAGGGATAGGAGGCCGCGGTTTACATGTTGTAATCAAATACAATACAATATATTTTAAACATTTATAAACGTCTAAAAGTCATACGGATATATATATCCGTGTCAGAGAATACATTGCAAAATTATTTGACAGTTAGTCAGGATTACAATTGGCAAAAAATTCATACAGTTTAATCATTCTGTGTATATTCATGCAATATGTGCCCTTTATTTCATCATGAAGTGAAATAAATTATCTGGAAAAATAATATTTTTTCTAGTGTCTAGAGATATATATATAATCCCGTGTATCTTTTTCATTAATATTTCGTAATCCACTAGTGTTCTAATAACGTGTCAACCTTATACCAAAAATATTAATGTGAAAATATATCCTATATTATAAAAGGCCAAGTGTGTTTGTCTGAAGCCGTCATGCGCAGCCGCAGTAGAGACAAACACACCTGGCCTGTGAGATAGGGAGCGCGAGGTACACAAACGAAACAGCCTGTGGCAAGAGATATGGAGTGCAAGCTACTCAACAGCTGTGAGGTCTGCCGCGTGAGAAGCGGCCACACGCTCCCCAGACCTCACAGCTGTTTGTGGCCGATGGGAGCGTTGCGATGGGGCGTGGCCAGGCGTCGCAAGGGGCGTGGTTGGGCGGGTGTCGCCGCGATGGGGCGTGGCCGGGCGGGGTCCCGCAATGTGAAGACAGAGTCAGAGAGGGAGCAGGAGAGGGGGGGAGGAAGGGCCAAAGAGGGGGGGGAGAGAGAGCCAAAGAGGAAAGAGAGCCAAAGAGGAGAGAGAGCCAAAGAGGAAAGAGAGCCAAAGAGGAAAGACAGCCAAAGAGGAAAGAGAGCCAAAGAGGAGAGAGAGCCAAAGAGGGGGGGAGAGAGAGAGAAATAGGGGGGAGAGAGAGACAAAGAGGGGGGAGAGAGAGCCAAAGAGGGGGGGGGAGACCCAAAGAGGGGGGGAGAGCCAAAGAGTGGGGGGGGGGGAGAGCCAAAGGGGGGGGGGGGGAGTCAAAGGGGGGGGAGAGAGTCAAAGGGGAAAAAGAGCCAAAAAGGAGAGAGAGCCAAAGAGGGGGGAATGAGAGCCAAAGAGGGGGGAGAGAGAGCCAAAAGGGGGGGAGAGCCAAAGAGGGGGGGAGAGAGCCAAAGAGGGGGGGGAAGAGCCAAAGAGGGGGGGGGAGCCAAAGAGGGGGGGGAGAGAGCCAAAGAGGGGGGGAGAGAGCCAAAGGGGGGGGGGAGAGTCAAAGGGGGGGAGCCAAAGAGGGGGGAGAGAGAGAGCCAAAGAGGAAAAAGAGCCAAAAAGGAGAGAGAGCCAAAGAGGGGGGAGAGAGAGCCAAAGAGGGTGGGGGAGAGCCAAAGAGGGGGGAGAGAGCCAAAGAGGGGGGGGAGAGAGCCAAATAGAGGGGGAGAGAGCAAAAGGGGGGGGGAGAGAGCTTAAGGGGGGGAGAGCCAAAGAGGGGGGGAGAGAGAGAGCCAAAGAGGAAAGAGAGCCGAAGAGGAGAGCAAAAGAGGGGAGAGAGACAAAGAGGGGGGAGAGAGAGCCAAAGAGGGAGGGGAGAGCCAAAGAGGGGGGGGGGGAGAGCCAAAGAGGGGGGGAGAGCCAAAGAGGGGGGGGCAGAGAGCCAAAGAGGGGGGGAGAGCACCAAAGAGAGGGGAGAGAACAAAAGAGGGGGGAGAGAGCCAAAGAGGGGAGAGAGAGAGCAAAAGAGGAGAGAGAGAGAGCAAAAGAGGGGGAGGGAGAGCCAAAGAGGGGGGGGGGGGAGAGAGCCAAAGGGGGGGGGGGAGAGAGCCAAAGGGGAGGGGAGAGCCAAAGAGGGTGGAGAGAGAGAGCCAAAGAGGAAAGAAAGCCAAAGAGGGGAGAGAGCCAAAGAGGGAGGAGAGAGAGCCAAAGAGGGTGGGGGGAGAGAGCCAAAGAGGGGGGGGAGCCAAAGGGGGGGGGGAGCCAAAGGGGGGAGAGAGAGCCAAAGGGGGGGAGAGAGAAAGCAAAAGAGAGGGGGGAGAGAAAGCAAAAGAGAGGGGGGAAGAGAGAGCAAAAGAGAGGGGGGAGAGAGCAAGGGGTGGAACCGCTGTACTGCAAAAAATGGCCTGTGTACACGGGCTTTAGTACTAGTATATATATATATATATATATATATATATAATATATTATATATTATATATATATATATATATCAGTGTTAATTTCGTCGACTAAAACTAGACTAAAATGACTATAAAACTAAAGAAATTCTGATGACTAAAATACGACTAAAACTAAAATGACATTTTAGTCAAAAGACTATGACTAAAACTAAATCACAATGACATTTTAGTCAAAAGACTATGACTAAAACTAAATTAAAATTTGCTGACAAAAACATTTTATGCAAGGTGTTATAATCAATCCATATCTAATTACTGCTCTTTTGTAAAATTTACGAAACTTAATTTTATTAAATTTTAAGATATATAAAGACATGTTATGTACCACAACAGTTAAATCTGTTAAATTTGTATTGCATGTTCAAACCTTAATACCATAAATAAAAACAGGTTAATAAACCTTTACTCCAGGAGTATATAATGAGTTTGGAAGTTCTAGAGCAGTGCTAATATCGTTGCCAAAAAAAATTTCAAATCTGTGAACTATCAATTGATTCTTCCTATAGAAATAAGCATAACCCACGTATAATGGTTTAAGTTATGCTGTGTCTGTGCTAGCTGCAGAAACTTTTTGCCGTGTTGAGTTACTTGATTCTTGTTTTAATTATTAACAGAGAACTGTTAAAGTTTTTATATTGGGTAATATGTTCAATACAGTTTACAGTTTTGTTTTTTTATATTTTAAAGTTGCACGTCTGTTTGTTTATGAAACTTGGTTTTATTTAATTTTAAGCTTAATAAAGAGGTTACATATCACAACGGCTAAATGTGTGTCTGTATTGCATGTTTAAACCTTAATACCATAAATATTAACAGGTGTTATGTTTACTCCTGGAGTATATAATCAGTTTGCAAATTATAGATAAATGCTTAAATAATGCATTACACCGTAACTAAACCCCTTAGATTTTAGTCTACTAAAATCTACTGGAGATTTAGTCGACTAAAATCTACTGGAGATTTAGTCGACTAAAATCTACTGGAGATTCAGTCGACTAAAACTAGACTAAAACTAAAACAATTCAGATGACTAAAAGACGACTAAAACTAAAATGGCATTTTAGTCAAAAGACTAAAACTAAGACTAAATTGAAATTTGCCGTCAAAATTAACACTGATATATATATATATTAATGAAACCAATATATGATTTCTTAAGTGTCAAAAAAATATATATTAAGATTTCTTAAGTGTCAAAAAAATATATATTAAAATGCTTGCTAGAGTAAAAAACAATTTTAACTTTACACAACTCAGCTGTCAAAGGCTGCCATGTCAATATTCTCATTAAGACCAAATGGGGAAAGGGTTTTCAGTTTCCATATCCAAAAAGTTTCTCGCTGTCTTAATCTATTAAATCTATTAACGCCCCAGTTACTTGGGATCTGTTCAATAGGAATAATTCTAATGACATCTGTACAATCATGATGTTCACTGACTATGTGTCTTGGAATGTTCAACTTAATCAGTTTGTTTGTTTTTTTTTTCAACTTTTATTTACAACCAGCATTATATACAGTGAAATCAAAATCCATATCTTGCGCCACGCAGGGCCCAATATCTCTTAAAATAACATAAACCAAGGGCAGTAGAAAATGATCAGTATTGTCAATATTTCACAAAATTGTGCCAATATATAACGTCAAAGATGAATTGTATACTCTGCTGGGGTTTTTAGATCTATTTTCTTAAACATCATAACAAACAAAACATTCTGATATACAATAAGCAGAGAAATTTAAAAATATAACATAACAAAAACAAACAAACAAAAAACAACAACAATGAAAAAAAAAAACTGATAAATTGTGTCTGTATCATCACATATTTGTATAAGTTAGTAATATACATTGTCATATATCACAAGAGTCAGGCTGAAGTCAGCGAGACTTTGATACACATTATGGTACGAGACCAAAAAAAGCTTAGATCAGCATAGTGCCTTAATCACAAAGAATGGTGAGATCCAATTATCTTTATATATCTACTGTTGGATTTTTCTCTTATTTTCCCCGTTCACCCTATTGTCCCGATTTACTCCCTCTCTTGACAACAATTATAACAGCGACCAAATCAACAACCGCAAACACAGCAACAGCAACATCAGCAACCACAGCAACAGCAACCCCAACAACAAGAACCACAACCACATCAACAAAAAAAAAAAAAAAGGATACAAGAAGAAATAAAGAGAAAGGACTAGTTACTCTCTGCCCCCTCCTCACCTACCAGATGCCAAGAAGAGCTATCTCTGAATTTTTAAATGGGAAAATCAGATATTCAATTTCTCTATCATGGAATGTTTTTATGAATACTGCCCATTTATTAAAGAAGTTCCTTATATCAGATTCATTATCGATGTTTGTGTCTTTTTGTTCCAGTACACATTGTTTTTTCAAATAATTCCTAACTTCGGAGATAGTCGGCAATGCTCTCATTTTCCATTTCTTGCAGATCAAGTATCTAGTAGCTAAAATAGAAAGATTTACTAGTTTTTCATTAGTCTGATAACTGCCTTCCGTCTTTAGGCACAGTATGATTTGGTACAGTGATAGAGAGAGTGTCTCAATTTTCAATGTAGTTTTAAGCCAGAATTCTAGTTTATTCCAGAAACTTCTTATTTTTGGACAGTGCCAGAACATAGGAGTCAGGTCTGCCACAGGGTAGGAGCACTTTTATTAAATTCCTGGTTGTGAACTCTGAGACCTCTCTCTGGGGTGAAATATGTCCTATGAAGAAGCTTAAGGTGTGCCGCTTGCCAGGTAGCCAATAGCGTAGACATTGCTACTTTATTTATTGATAATTGAAGAGTTTTCAACTCAATACTGCTCTGGGGGATTAGGGAGTGCCAAACCGAGGCCATATTATCCAGAATAGGGGCACCTTTACTAGCACCAAGTATGTGATAACACGGGGCAATAGACATACAGCCATTTTTAGTTAGAATTAACTCATTTTCCAGCTTGCCTAGCGCCCAGCACCAGCCTACCTCTTTGATTAATTCGACAGCAAAATGTCTTATTTGCAGGTATGCAAAGAAGTCTTTATTAAGAAGATTTAATTCAATCTTCAGTTCCTCGAAAGTCTTGACACATTTTCTGTCTTTGTCTATTAAGTAGAATAACCTATCCAGGCCATTATTGTGCCATCTATTGAAAACCGCTGAGTTTATACCTGCTTGGAATCACAGATTCCCTATCAAAGGGAGATATTTCTAGATGGTGCTAGTTATTGAAAGAGACTTAGTTAATTTCCACCATGCCTTAAGGGGATTAAATATAGTTTTGAGTCCTTTAATATCTGCTGGTAGCTTCTTTGGTAAGGAGTGAATCAGAGCTAATGGAAGATATGGCTCACAAACGTTTAATTCCAGCTCAGAATATAGTTCTTGGTGAAGATCCAATCAGTTACTATGCGAGCTAAGAAGCTAAGGTTGTAGAATCTAATATTTGGCAATGCTAAACCTCCAAATTCCCTTGGTGCAGCAAGTTTGGTAAGAGATATCTTAGATCTTTTCCCTTGCCATATAAATTGTCTGAGTGAAGTGTTAACAGAGCGAACATCTTTTTCTAATAAAATTAATGGAACATTCTGAAGAATATAAAGGAGCTTTGGGAGAAGGACCATTTTAAATAATTCTGATCGACCAGAAATTGATAGCGGTAGATTCTGCCAGCTTTTGAGTTTCTCCTTGATGTAAGTTAACATAGGAGATATATTAAATTTGTATAGATCTCCTAAATGAAACAGTATATAAATCCCTAAATTCTTAAAAGATTCTGTGACCACCCTGAAAGGGATGTTTAAGGTAGAGCTATTATTTCTCCTGAGCCAAAGTATTTCAGATTTTAACTTATTCACCTTGTATCCCGAGAAGGAGCCAAAAGTGATCAGTTATTTGAAGAAGTTTTGGTATATTTAGCTCTGTGTTGGACAGATATATTAATAGATCGTTAGCATATAATCCGATTTTTATCTCATAGTTTCAAATTTTTATACCATCAAGGGATTCCCTTATCATAATTGCCAAGGGTTCAATAGCTATATCAAAAAGAAGCGGAGAGAGAGGGCAACCCTGACGCATGCCCCTGTCTATTGCAATCGAAGAGGAGATAATATAATTTATTATCAGTCTCGTATAGGACAGGTTATGTAAGTTTTCTATATATTTGGGAAAGTTGCCTATGATCCCAAATTTTGTTAAAGATGTTATTATATGGTTAAAGACTACAGAGTCAAAGGCCTTTTCTGCGTCGATTGACAAAATAGCCAGGTCCGGGAGGTCCTCTCTCTCCGCCACAGAAGGAGGCAAGTTCTGAATATGATCAAGTGTGACAAGAAGTTCTCTGATTTTTGCAGCAGAATTACGCTTTTTAAGGAAACCAGCTTGGTCCGTATGTATTATTTTCGCTAAGATAGTCTGTAACCTAGTTGCTAAGATAGTGGACATAATTTTATAATCTGAGTTTAGTAAAGCAATTGGTCTATATGACTCTTTTTGCATAGGATCTTTCCCTCCTTTTAAGATCAGAGTTGTAAATGATGAAGAAAAGGAGGATGAGACCGATTTACCGCTGACGTAAATCTCATTGTAGAGGTTACCCAAATAGGGTGCTATTTCTGCTGATAGAATCTTATAGAGCTCGTTCGGTAATCCGTCCGGACCTGCTGCTTTGTTAGGGGAGAGTTTGAGAATTACTTTCTCTATCTCTTCCTTTGAAATAGGGGAATTAAGGCTAGCAATTTCTTCAGCCGAAACTATTGGATGTGTAATTCTGCTCCAAAACTCAGAAGCTTTCACTGTGTCATAACCTTTACACGTATATAAATCTTGGAAATATTCTAAGAATAGATCAGAGATTTCCTCAGGCTTCAGTAGCTGTTTCCCATTGTGTTGGAGTTTTTCTATAGTTGTTTTTTTCCCCTCATTTTTAACCAATTTGGCTAGCATTTTTCCAGATTTATTGCTGAATCTATATTATTTGGCTTAAAATCTGAGTTCTTTATGCGTTTCTTGGGTCATTATAAAAGTACCTGTAGCACTTTTGGCACAAATGTATTTTGCCTAATTTAGGGGAGTTTTTTCAAGTAGAAAGTGGTTGTAAGAATTAATCAGTAGATTACTCATTTCCCTTTCTCTTGACTTCGTCTTCTTAGTTAAAATGGCAATATAGGCAATAATTTCTCCTCTGAGCACTGCTTTTGCAGTCTCCCAGAATATCTCCGGGAGCTCTATATAGTCACTATTGAAATTAACGTAATCGTTAAACTTGTTCCTAAGCCATTCTTTAAATTTAAAATCTGTCGTTAAGTGATAAGGGAAAAAAAATCGCGACAGTTTAGGCTTTGACTGACCAAGGTGAAGTTCAAGAAAAATAGGTCCGTGATCAGATAAGAGAATCAGCATTATTCCTGCTTTTACCCTTGTTATAGATAGACATTCGTCAGTTAGAAATAGATCAATCCTGGAGAGTGTTTTGTGGGCTTTGGAGAGGCAAGTGTAATCCTGAATATCAGGATTCTGAATTCTCCATATATCACGTAGTGCCAGGTTTTGCTTAATTTTATTGAACATTTTGGAATCTAGACTCTTTTTTCTGTTTTAACTGTTTAACATTTCTTCTAAGTCTGTCTAGAGGGCATTGTGGTGCCATGTTAAAATCTCCTCCTAAGATCAGGTAACCTTCACTATCTAGTAAGAGTTTGGACGGGATAAGGTTCCAAAACTCTGGGTCGGAAGTATTTGGTCCATATATATTGCAGAGTGTGTAGGTCCCCTGAGCAGCCCTCAGCTTCACCAGGACATACCTCCCCCCAGAGTAAGCCTCAGAGTGCAAAATCTCCACTTGAGACCTTTTCCCTATTAATATGGCCACGCCCCTCTTTTTCCCAACACTTGGTGCTGCGAAAACTTCCTTAACCCATAGTGCTTTTAATTTTAAGGATTCCTCTAAGTTTAAATGGGTTTCTTGTATGAAACCAATATCTGCTTGGGCTTTGCGTAGGTGGGCAAGAATTGCCTTCCGTTTAATATGAGTCGAGATGCCCCCCACATTCCAAGATACTATTTTTAGTTTATCTACCTTTTGATAAAAAAAACAAAAACAAAAGAAACACCAGACAAGCCATCCCCGGCCCAAGGGGATTCCCCGGTCATAAGACCCATCTTTTCTCTGTATAGAAAAATAATCTCCTAAAGAGATTATGGGTTCAATGTCTTAAAGAAATTCTCAGCCAATTGACCATCCTCAAATAAATGTGTTGTATCGTTCACTACAACTCTAAGTTTGGAGGGGTAAATTAAAGTAGCTCGGTATCCATTTTGTATAAACTTAGTGCAAATCGGAGCCAGCTCTCTTCTCTTAGAGGCTGTATCAGCCGAGAAGTCTTGAAAAATTAGAATCCTGGCATTGTCTATGAGGATTGGCTGATTTTTACGAAAGTATTGCAGTAACATATTCTTATCCTGATAATTAAGTAATATTGCAATAACAGGTCTAGGACGATTACTATTTTTGTTGTCTAAGCGGGGGTACCTATTCTGTGAGCTTTTTCCAAAAGAATCGGGTGGTAAGTTGGTGGGATTTTTAGAGCCTTAGTAAGTATGTCTGATATGAAAAAACACAGGTTTTCATATTGCTTATCCTCTGGGAGGCCTATTATTCGAATGTTGTTTCTTATGGAGCGATTTTCCAAATCCTCCAGCCTATCATAGATTTTTTGAATGTTACTACTCGAAGTCTCAAATTTAGAGCTATACGCTGTTGTTAGATCTTCCAGGTCTGACACCCTCTGTTCTACTTCCTGCAGTCTATTAGAGAATTGTCTAATCTCTTGAGTTAATGAGGAAATATCTTGTTTAATTTCTGTCCTGAGAGCATCAAATTTGGGTGCAAAGCATCTGAGATACTAGCAACCAGGCTCTGTATGTTAGTAGATTCAGGCATAACTACCGTGTGAGATAGGGCTGGTTGCGTCTCAGTGACAGATTCTTGAGTGCTCTTAGGTTTCCTGTCCCTGTGCCTAGCTGCCATATTTGGAGAAAGTGTCTTGGATGAATTAGAAAGAAATTTATCCATGCGCCACGTGTCTGTTTGTGATAGTGGGGGGGAGAGCGTTTAGCAAAACGCTTACAAGAGAGGTAAAAAAAGAAAGTGGTGTTATGTGAACAAAAGGAATAGGGGTGAATTTGATGATCCCAGATAAAGATAATCCTGGAAAGTGGAAGGAAGTGAGGATGTGATGGTGTGGGAGAAGTGAACAAGATATATAATGGGGCACACACAAAAAAAAGAGGCAAATACTTTAGTTTAACAAATGCTGCTTTGTGGCAGGGGGCAAGAAGGTTGTGAATTACTCAGTGTTTAAGCTATCCTAACTATAGGATAGATATTTACGTTTATTCTATTTATAGATGTGAGTGTTCAGATTATAGTGTTGAACTTGTTGAGGGAGGAAAGGAAAACAAAAAGGAGTATAAGGTGAGGCTGGAGTGTTTGTAGTTTTAGCAAAAACTCAGGTATACGTGATTATCAACAATTCAGGTGATAGGATTCTAGGAAGTGCTCAGTACTCCAAAGTATAAACCAGTGAAATAGTTACCCTTTTCTCTGATATAGGGTGAAAAAGAGTCTATGAGAAATCTCCCCCTCTCCTTTTTATAGAGTAGAGAATTTCTAGTCTATTAAGCAGTTGCAGTGTAAGTTAATATCTCCTGCTGGTTCGTTGCTGAGGTTAATAGCAGGTTATTTTAGCTAGTACTCTAGCTGTTTCTACTTACATTTATGATTAGGCGAGATCAGTTTAGCTATACATTTTCAATTTCAAACACACCTAAATCAAATAAAAAAGAGCAATATATTACAACATCAGGATAGCTTACTATTCACAATTTTGCTATAAGCAAGCAAATAGCAATTTGATACCCCCCTGTTTTTTTTTTGTTTTTTTTTGCAGATTGTTTATTGCAGCTGTTAGTCAGGGGGTGAATTTATGGTGATCAGTCCCCGTAATTTTAGCTTATCTAACTAAGCTTGGCTATTTTTCTCAATTACATTACCTTATTACCTGTCCTCAGTCAGGGAAAAGAAAAATGATGTCTTACAGGAAAAAATAAGTTAACTGCTCTTGCTGAGTTGCCAATATTAATAGCAGGTCATTTTCTTTTCTTTTTCCCTTCTTCCCTCCCTTTCAACCAGCACAATAGCTACATCAACTTACAAAAAAAAGGAACAGAAAAAAAAAATGTAAGGTAAAGCTGAAACGATTGTAGTTTTAACAAAAACTCAGATATATGTGGTAAACAACAATTCAGGTGACAAGGTTCTGGGGAGTGGTCAGTCCTCCACAGTATACACACGTGAGACAGTTACCCTTTTCTCTGATATAGGGAGGAAAGAAATCTATGAGAAATCTGCCCCTTCCTTATTATAGAATAAAAAAAATTCTAATCTTATAAGCAGATGCAGTATGAGTTAATACCTCCTGCTGTTTTGTTGCCGAGGTTAATATCAAGGTTTTTTTTTAGCTGGCATACTAGCTGTATCAACTTACATTTGTAACTAGACAAAATCAGTTTAGCAATGAATTTTCAATTTTAAACACACATAAATCAAAATGAGAAGACAGCAATATATTACCCCGTCTGGGTAGCTTACTATTCACAGCTTTGCTAGGAAAGGAAGTAGCAATTTGTTGCCCCCTGTTTTTTTGCAAACTGTTCACTGCAGCTATTAATCAGGGGGTGAATTTGTAGTGATCAGTCCCTGTGATTTTAGCTTATTTAATTAAACTGGTTATTTTCTCAATTATATTACCTTACTGCCTGTCCTTAATCAAAGAAAGAAAATGTTATGTCTTATAGGCAAAAAATAGATTAGCGGCTCTTGCTGAGTTGCCAATATTACCAGCAGGTCATTTTTTTCCCTTTCTTTCTCTCCCTTTTGTTCCCTTTTCTCTTCCTTTAGCTAGTCTTTAAAAATTGGTGTGTGTGATGCGCTAGGCTTTGCCCACCTTGACTTTCTACGATTACCGTCTCCTTCCTAGACAGTTTTAAATAGAAAATAAGTTAAAAATATGGTGTAGAGGCGCTTACAGCTGTGGGTATTACTGCTCCTAATGAGCAGGTATTAATCGTGTTATTTATGTGTATATCTCTGCAGAACTTCTTATTTGATCACAAACTTTGTAATAAAAATTCTATATTCAAGCTCTTAAATAATAATCTTTTACCAACAAGGTCAAAATTAAAATTAAAATTATTTATTATGGCTTTATAATAATACACAAACAATAATAAGATTTTTCACATCACATTCATACTTTCATTCATAAAACACTTTAATAAAATTGGCTATACATAAATGTCCTAACTAGTAGTTTCAAATTTATAATATTGCCTTAAACAATGTAGCTATATAATCGACACAGTTTATAATGTTTATAAGGAAAGTCCCAATATTTACTCCAAGTCTCGCGGAGTAAGCGTTTGGCAACGGCTAGTAATTTGGATATAATTTTATATTCACTCTGAGTCTTTTACGTTCAAAAGATTCTTTTCAAACAGTCAGATCACCATCCTTAAACTGATCCACAAGCCTTAGAACATACGGAGACCGGGGATAATTATCTTTAGAGATGTTCAGTTGTAATTCGATATAATAGGCTGTACCGTATAAGTGTTACCTTAAACTTGAATAACGTCAGTCCCCAATGGCACTCTTCCCACCTTGGTTCAATCCTCTGCCCGCTGCTCTCACATGCAGGTCTCGGCAAATATAGCTTCACACTCACCGGGATTCTTCACGCTGCTAGCTTAGCGTCTGACGTCACCGGTTACCCTCAGCTGTGCAATGTAGATGTCTTGGATTTTGATATACTTGCGCAAGTAATCCTTTCTCCAGTGGCCCTCCAACCTTTCACTCTGCTCTTAGTACTCTGTACGCAGAGGTTTCTCGGGCTCAAAAACTCTATCCTCCTTCTGATGTACAGTTTAGATCTGTGCAGATTTCACCAAGTGTTCAGTATTTCTACGCGTTTCACCCCACTTAGACCAGGGCTTTCTCAAGATACTGTTTACACTCACACCTGCTTCTTAAATACCCATTTTCAGATCCGGTGCAAATTAGAGAAGAGTAACTTCCTCTCCCAAGGCTTTATTTTGTGGGATCCTCATGTTTCTTTTTCGCCGTTGAATGCCAAACGTTATCCTTAGTAATTGGGATTTTTTACTACATAGAAAAGTGTATACTATTACAATTTATCCTTGCCAAACTTTGTCCTTAGTGATTGGGATTTTGACTACATTAAAAAGTTGTATACTATTACTCACTAAATGTCTAAAAAATAAATAATATAAAAAGCTATCAAATTCATCTCATATCTATAACAATTTAACCATATACTAAATTCTTAAAATGACCTTGATACAAATACAAACTAAAAAAATAAAATAAAATAAATAATTCTTTTTATATATAAATTATTCCTTTACAAATTTAATACCCAAAGTATATCTGATCTTATCCACAGGGCCTCCTACTAAAAACAAATTAAAAACCGACTAGGGAATATTCCTCATTAAAAATGTATAAAAACACTTATATTGCACTACAAAGTTCTACCTATCCAGATACTTAATTCCCAAAGTATGTCTGATCTTATCTACAGGGCCTCTTATTAAGAACAAATTAAAAACCAACTAAAAAATGTTCCTCATTAAAAATGTATAAAAACACTTATATTGCACTTCAAAGATCTACCTATCCAGATACTTCATTCTTAAAAGAAACTAATAACATTTAACTACTATAATTCATAAAAAAGGTGTAATTTCTATTTCTGAATTAAGCCCATAGGGGTACAACAAATTAAAATTATAAATCGTTTCTGCTTCTTTTCTTAGGAGTTTATTTTCATAGTCTCCCCCTCTCCAATCACCTTTGACTTTACATAAACCCCAGAATTTAAAATCTTTAAGATTATTATGGTGGACTTCTCTGAAGTGTTGATAGAGGTGGGTTTCTAGTTTCCCTTTTTCGATGTTCCACAAGTGTTCCCTCATTCTATCCCTGAGCATTCTCGTAGTTTCTCCTACATAGATCATATCACAAGAACACTGTATAGCATAAATAACCCCCTTGCTATTGCACCTAATAGTGTCCTTTATCTCAAAGTCTATATTCATCCTTGGGACTCTAAAAATTTTCTTTTTTGAGCTATATTTACATGATCTACACGTTACACAAGGGAAGAATCCCCTTATCTCTTTCCCCCATAGATCTTTATCTTTACTTAGGCCCCCTTTATTTCTTTTGAACTCGCTTGGTGCCAATATTGTTTTCAGGTTCCTTGTTTTCTTGTATACTATCTTGGGGTAAGGTGGAAGTTTGTCCCCTAGTATAGGGTCATTTTTTACTATATGCCAGTGTTTGCGTAAGATTTTCCTAATTGTGTTGTGGTTATCACTATATTCTGTTACAAATGGTATGCTGAAATCCTCCGTTTGCTGGTTTTTTATTTTGTAGCTTAGGAGTGAGGCCCTATCTGTATTCCTTGCTCTTACTACTGCTTGTTTTATATTTTCCTCCTTATAGCCTCTATCTTTAAATTTATTTTCCACAGTCTTTATTTGTTCTTCGAAGTCTCTTAGCTCTATGCAATTCCTCCTTATTCTGAGGCTTTGGCCTACAGGTACAGTTAAGGATAGATAGGAGCGCCTAAGGCTTAGGTATAATTCAGGAATCAACACTCTGTAGGAAATGAATACATAAAAACAATTTATTACAATTTCTCATACAATAAAAGCAACAGAATGTATGGTAAATTTAAACCATAAGTTTGGAGGTCCTAATAGTGCGATCTTGGGATAGGGAAGGGGATTGTCTTATCTCCCAATCTGAAAGGTGCCACTTGGACCTCTATTCTTAAGAGGAGAAAGTGGGTGTCACCACATATATATGTAAAGTGTTTCTTAACAAATAATTACGGTAGTAAAACAAATTGTGGGTACCCCACCTGTAGGGCACGATATCTTAAAAACAAATAATAGATATTCGTGAATTCACAACTCAAAATGTGCATGTAATGTGTCAAAAAATGTGTGAAAAATAAAAAATGTAAAAATTGTTTAAAGAAAAAAACAAAAAACAAGGGATCTTAACCGGTTTGTCCAAAAAAGATGAAGAAAAAAGATGAAAAAAAGACGTGGAAAAAACAGTAAAGGATAACCAAAAGGGGTTATGGTGTTATCACAAAAAAAAAAAGGTTACAGTTATGTGACCAATGGATGATTAATCCAATCGATTCAACAGATACAATCCAAAGTTTCAAATAATACACGTGATAGTGATCAAGTGAAATGCACAGTGACAATGTACTTAGTTTAAGACAGATTAGTGGGTGGAAAAAACAAACATCTAATGTTGAAATGAAATAAAACAACAATGCTATAATACAAAAATGAAACAACAATAATATAAAAAACACTTAAAAGTTGCTTTAAAATTACTAAAAGTCCTATGGAATGTCCAAATTGACAATATGAATCCAATGGGGGAAAAGGTAAAAAATGTAGAAAATGTGATCATAGGAGCTGTTTTGATCCAGAATCCTAGTCTGTACAACATGGACCTGAAAAAAAGGAAAAAACTCCTCACATAAAGGGCCTAGAGGGTTAAGTCTATAGGTTAACAAACACCCCAAAAGATCCTGGTACTGGATGAAGCCTTACAAATCTCTGATTGGTCTACGCTTTTCGGCCCTGCAGCGGGGCCTTTTTCAAGACATAATGAGGCTATAGTGGCCCTGACCTTTTATTTCTAATAGTAGGGGAGTTTCTATGTGAAAAAAGCGCCAAAAGGAAATTATCGGCGGTTAAAAAATGCCGCCAAACGCTTACCGCGTTGTTTCCGCCGCTAACCGGATATCCGTTTTCCGGGTTACTTCCGGTTGCGTCATTTCCGGTAACTCTGACCAGCTTCCGGTAATGATACTTCCGGTGGTCGCGCTACCATTTTTGTTATGGGCAAAGTTGCACTTGCTATGTAGACTAACCGGCTAAAAAATAATAATGAAAAAATGAGGAAAAAATGCTATAACTAGATTTTAGGCTCATGGATACCAGGATATACAAATTTGGTCACAATTGCGGTAACATCAAATAACAGGCATAGGTAAAATTTCTGGCATAAGTAAAATTCTTAGCATGAATTAGTGTTGGACAATGATAGATATGGGTATAAATTAATTCCTGGGAACTGATAAATGGTGAATGTTAAATACAATAATTACAATAATTATTACAATAGATGCTAAGGACTACTAAAAGGGGGTACTATTCTAATTCTAATTGGATATGAACCTTGAGTGTACTTAGTTCATATGTTCCACCGATTAGCTCGCTTCTATGGTAAAAGATATTAAAGTATGTGGAGACCAAATTGTCTCATGACAAAGACGATTAAATATTTTGGAACTGAGACAATTGGAATACATTAGAAAATTACTCACAACCAGAGTATCTAACAATAGATACTGGTGGGGTACCCCCAATTTGTTTTACTACCGTAATTATTTGTTAAGAAACACTTTACATATATATGTGGTGACACCCACTTTCTCCTCTTAAGAATAGAGGTCCAAGTGGCACCTTTCAGATTGGGAGATAAGACAATCCCCTTCCCTATCCCAAGATCGCACTATTAGGACCTCCAAACTTATGGTTTAAATTTACCATACATTCTGTTGCTTTTATTGTATGAGAAATTGTAATAAATTGTTTAATCTATTCATTTCCTACAGAGTGTTGATTCCTGAATTATACCTAAGCCTTAGGCGCTCCTATCTATCCTTAACTGTATCTTCCCATAGACCCATTAGGGGGTGTTCTTTATAGTGTAGCCGGTATTCAGTCCGAGGCGCTGACCGCTCTTTCACCCACCTTAGCTATTTGGCCTACAGGTATGTTGCTCTTCCATTTAGAATAGTGATATGATTTAGAATAGTGATATGATCTATGTAGGAGAAACTACGAGAATGCTCAGGGATAGAATGAGGGAACACTTGTGGAACATCGAAAAAGGGAAACTAGAAATCCACCTCTATCAACACTTCAGAGAAGTCCACCATAATAATCTTAAAGATTTTAAATTCTGGGGTTTATGTAAAGTCAAAGGTGATTGGAGAGGGGGAGACTATGAAAATAAACTCCTAAGAAAAGAAGCAGAAACGATTTATAATTTTAATTTGTTGTACCCCTATGGGCTTAATTCAGAAATAGAAATTACACCTTTTTTATGAATTATAGTAGTTAAATGTTATTAGTTTCTTTTAAGAATGAAGTATCTGGATAGGTAGATCTTTGAAGTGCAATATAACGCCTAGATTTAGAGTTTTCCGGCCAAAGGGGTGCGTTAGCTACGCGTGCTTTTTTTCCCCCGCACCTTTTAAATACCGCTGGCATTTAGAGTTCACAGAATGGCTGGGTTTTCAGTGCGTTAGGCTCCAAAAAGGGAGCGTAGAGCATAATTTAACACCACTGCAACTCTTGATACCAGCGGTGCTTACGGACGCGGCCAGCTTCAAAAACATGCTCGCGCATGATTCCCCCATAGAAAACAATGGGGCTGTTTGAGCTGAAAAAAAAACTAACACCTGCAAACGCAGCCCCATTGTTTCCTATGGGGAAACAATTCCTACGTCTGCACCTAACACTCTAACATGTACCCCGAGTCTAAACACCCCTAACTTTACACTTATTAACCCCTAATCTGCCGCCCCCGCTATCGCTGACCCCTGCATATTATTTTTAACCCCTAATCTGCCGCTCCGTACACCCCCGCCACCTACATTATCCCTATGTACCCCTAATCTGCTGCCCTAACATCGCCGACCCCTATATTATATTTATTAACCCCTAATCTGCCGCCCCCAACGTCGCCTCCACCTAACTACACTTATTAACCCCTAATCTGCCGACCGGACCTGAGCGCTACTATAATAAATGTATTAACCCCTAATCCGCCTCACTCCCACCTCAATAACCCTATAATAAATAGTATTAACCCCTAATCTGCCCTCCCTAACATTGCCGACACCTAACTTCAAGTATTAACCCCTAATCTGCCGACAGGAGCTCACCGTTACTCTAATAAATTTATTAACCCCTAAAGCTAAGTCTAACTTTAACCCTAACACCCCCTAAATTATATATAATTTAAATCTAACAAAATAAATTAACTCTTATTAAATAAATTATTCCTATTTAAAGCTAAATACTTACCTGTAAAATAAACCCTAATATAGCTACAATATAAATTATAATTATATTGTAGCTATTTTAGGATTAATATTTATTTTACAGGCAACTTTGTAATTATTTTAACCAGGTACAATAGCTATTAAATAGTTAATAACTATTTAATAGTTACCTAGTTAAAATAATTACAAAATTACCTGTAAAATAAATCCTAACCTAAGTTACAATTAAACCTAACACTACACTATCAATAAATTAATTAAATAAAATACCTACAATTATCTACAATTAAACCTAACACTACACTATCAATAAATAAATTAAATACAATTCCTACAAATAAATGCAATTAAATAAACTAACTAAAGTACAAAAAATAAAAAAGAACTAAGTTACAAAAAATAAAAAAATATTTACAAACATTAGAAAAAAATTACAACAATTTAAAACTAATTACACCTACTCTAAGCCCCCTAATAAAATAACAAAGACCCCCAAAATAAAAAAAATGCCCTACCCTATTCTAAATTACAAAAGTTCAAAGCTCTTTTACCTTACCAGCCCTTAAAAGGGCCCTTTGCGGGGCATGCCCCAAAGAATTCAGCTCTTTTGCCTGTAAAAAAAAAACATACAATACCCTCCCCACATTACAACCCACCACCCACATACCCCTAATCGAACCCAAACCCCCCTTAAATAAACCTAACACTAAGCCCCTGAAGATCTCCCTACCTTGTCTTCACCATGCCAGGTTCACCGATCGGTCCAGAAGAGGGTCCGAAGTCTTGATCCAAGCCCAAGCGGGGGGCTGAAGAGTGACGTCCATCCTCGGGCTGAAGTCTGGATCCAAGCGGCGGCTGAAGAAATCCATCATCGGGCTGAAGTCTTGATCCAAGCGGGCGCTGAAGAAGTCCATCATCGGGATGAAGTCTTCTATGAAGCAGCATCTTAAATCTTCTTTCTTCCGGAGCCATCATCTTCCAGCCGACGCGGAACCTCCTCTTCTACCGACGCCTACTCGCCGAATGAAGGTTCCTTTAAATGACGTCATCCAAGATGGCGTCCGTCGAATTCCGATTGGCTGATAGGATTCTATCAGCCAATCGGAATTAAGGTAGGAAAATTCTGATTGGCTGATGGAATCAGCCAATCAGAATCATGTTCAATCCGATTGGCTGATCCGATCAGCCAATCAGATTGAGCTCGCATTCTATTGGCTGATTGGAACATTCGGCGAGTAGGCGTCGGTAGAAGAGGATGTTCTGCGTCGGCTGGAAGATGATGGCTCCGGAAGAAAGAAGATTGAAGATTCTGCTTCATAGAAGACTTCATCCCGATGATGGACTTCTTCAGCGCCCGCTTGGATCAAGACTTCAGCCCGATGATGGATTTCTTCAGCCGCCGCTTGGATCCAGACTACAGCCCGAGGATGGACGTCACTCTTCAGCCCCCCGCTTGGGCTTGGATCAAGACTTCGGACCCTCTTCTGGACCGATCGGTGAACCTGGCAAGAGGCCCTTTTAAGGGCTGGTAAGGTAAAAGAGCTTTGAACTTTTGTAATTTAGAATAGGGTAGGGCATTTTTTTATTTTGGGGGTCTTTGTTATTTTATTAGGGGGCTTAGAGTAGGTGTAATTAGTTTAAAATTGTTGTAATTTTTTTCTAATGTTTGAAAATATTTTTTTATTTTTTGTAACTTAGTTCTTTTTTATTTGTTGTACTTTAGTTAGTTTATTTAAATGTATTTATTTGTAGGTATTGTATTTCATTAATTTATTGATAGTGTAGTGTTAGGTTTAATTGTAGGTAATTGTAGGTATTGTATTTCATTAATTTATTGATAGTGTAGAGTTAGGTTTAATTGTAACTTAGGTTAGGATTTATTTTACAGGTAATTTTGTAATTATTTTAACTAGGTAACTATTAAATAGTTATTAACTATTTAATAGCTATTGTACCTGGTTAAAATAATTACAAAGTTACCTGTAAAATAAATATAAATCCTAAAATAGCTACAATATAATTATAATTTATATTGTAGCTATATTAGGGTTTATTTTACAGGTAAGTATTTAGCTTTAAATAGGAATAATTTATTTAATAAGAGTTAATTTATTTTGTTAGATTTAAATTATATTTAACTTAGGGGGGTGTTAGTGTTAGGGTTAGACTTAGCTTTAGGGGTTAATACATTTATTAGAGTAGCAGTGAGCTCCGGTCGGCAGATTAGGGGTTAATAATTGAAGTTAGGTGTCGGCGATGTTAGGGAGGGCAGATTAGGGGTTAAAGGGACACTCAATCAAAATTAAACTTTCATTATTCAGATAGATCATGCCATTTTAAAAAAACTTTCCAATTTACTTCCATTAACTAAATGTGCACCGTATTTTTATATTTAAACTTTTTGAGTCACCAGCTCCTACTGAGCATGTGCAAGAATAAGTGTGTATGCATTTGGGAATGGCTGATGGCTGTCACATGGTACGTGTATGCATTTGTGATTGGCTGATGGCTGTCACATGGGACAGGGGGAGTGGAAAAAAACATAACTTTTAAAATTGTCAGAAAAACAATCTACTACTCATTTGAAGTTCAGACTAAGTGCTATTGCATTGTCTTGTTATCTTGCATTTGTTGATTATGCAAATCTACTGTGTTGACTGGTCCTTTAATACTATTTATTATAGGGTTATTGAGGCGGGAGTGAGGCAGATTAGGGGTTAATAACTTTATTATAATAGCGGCGCGGACCGGTCGGCAGATTAGGGGTTAATAAGTGTAGGAAGGTGGAGGGGACGATGAGGGGGGCAGATTAGGGGTTAATAAATATAATATAGGGGTCGGCGGTGTTAGGGGCAGCAGATTAGGGGTACATAGGGATAACGTAGCTGGCGGCGATGTGCGGTCGGCAGATTAGGGGTTAATAATAATATGCAGGGGTCAGCGATAGCGGGGGCGGCAGATTAGGGGTTAATAAATATAATATAGGGGTCGGTGGTGTTAGGGGCAGCAGATTAGGGGTTCATAGGGATAACGTAGATGGCGGCGGTATACGGAGCGGCAGATTAGGGGTTAAAAAATGTAATCGAGTGGCGGCGATGTGGGGGGGCCTCGGTTTAGGGGTACATAGGTAGTTTATGGGTGTTAGTGTACTTTAGACCACAGTAGTTAAGAGCTTTATGAACCGGCGTTAGCCCAGAAAGCTCTTAACTACTGACTTTTTTCTGCGGCTGGAGTCTTGTCGTTAGAGTTCTAAATCTCACTCCAGCAAAGACTCTAAATACCGGCGTTAGAAAGATCCCATTGAAAAGATAGGATACGCAATTGACGTAAGGGGATCTGCGGTATGGAAAAGTCACGGCTGGAAAGTGAGCGTTAGACCCTTTCCTGACTGACTCTAAATACCGGCGGTACCCCAAAACCAGCGTTAGGAACTCTAAATCTAGCCGTAAGTGTTTTTATACATTTTTAATGAGGAAAATTTTTTAGTTGGTTTTTAATTTGTTGGTTCTTAATAAGAGGCCCTGTAGATAAGATCAGGCATACTTTGGGAATTAAGTATCTGGATAGGTAGAACTTTGTAGTGCAATATAAGTGTTTTTATACATTTTTTTTTTTTTATTTTTTTTTTATTTTTATAAATTTTTATTGAGTGATAAATAGATACAACATTGATAGCGTTACATCAGTCTGTTGATTACTTTACATAACAGGTATGGTCCTGGTACACAGTCCAGGAAGAAAAAATAATAAAAGAAAAAGTAAAGGGAAACAGGGTACCAAAATAAGGGGAAAGAAAAGAACATAAGGCAAAACTTGTGCACTCATAAGCATTTTCCTAAACATTAAGTTCACAATGTCATTCCTCAAGCCATAATATCAAATCACTTAAAACAGTTATATATATCATTTTACTACGTCAAATAACATTTCCTTCCTGGGTGAGAATCAAACTATACTACGAAGGCATGGCTATGATCGGGGTGAAGGTAATATTACGGGGTATGTAGTGACCTGTACTCTTCCCACAAAAAGGAAATGGACAAATAATCATCTAACCTTTTAGATATCACAAAATGGTACTTTTCTAGTAATATAGTGGTGGATACTAAGGATCTCCATTTCTCCACTGTGGGGGGGTCTGTTTGTTTCCAGTGTTGTGGGATCAATCTTTTGGCACTATTGATCAGTATATATAGTAGTTGGAGTCTGAGTTTGCATCTAACTTTTGGGAATTTATTAAATAATATTGTCACCGGGTCTAAAGGTAGTGTAATGCCAAGAATCTTTTTGATTTCTTCTATGATTGCTACCCAAAAGGAGTGTATCTTGGGACACAGCCACCATATGTGCGCAAAAGTGCCCGGTTGCTCACATTGCCTCCAGCAGACTGGTAAAGTGCCCTTAAATATTGTAGCTAGCCTAGAGGGTGTGAGGTACCATCGACATTGAAGCTTAATATTCATTTCACGTATTGATACTGAGGAGGTGTATCTGTTCATGTTTTGAAATATCTGAAGCCATTCCTCCTGTGATAATTGGAGCTGCAGGTCCTCCTCCCACCTAGCTGTATACGAGGGGAGTGTTCTAGAGTGGTGTGTCAATAGTAATTTGTATGTTAGAGATAATAAGCCTTTTTTAGGAAATTCCATATAACACATATTTTCAAAAGCAGTAAGGGGCCTTAAGATGTTTTCTTTCTCTTTGTGGCTAGTGATAAAATGGGTGAGTTGATTATAGCTAAACCATTGTCCAAATACCCCATCTTGATATTCTTGAAGGTCTGATCTAGGTTTCACTGTCTTATTGTGTAATACATGATAACACAGTGTGGATTTGCATAATGTTGTGACTATCGTTGGGGAGCTGGGGACTCGAAGAGGTAGACTTGGATTGTGCAGTAAGGGGGTGAGTGGCGATGTGGGGGAGGATATAAGTGATATTTTCGTAAAATGTTTGTCCCACAGTTTATATGTCTCTAGTGTTAACTTGGAAGTGTCTTGGGCAAGTCGTCTATTCTGAGGAGTGATCCAGCAATAGCTTCCCAGCTGTGTTGCTCCTGCTAGAGCGTGTTCTAAGGACACCCATTCTTTACTTTGTAAATTTTTGCTCCAGTCAGCTATTCGGGTAAGAAACACCGCCCATCTATAAAATTGCAAGCAGGGTACCCCCAACCCACCGTTTTCTTTTGAACGATACATCGTAGTTTTAGCTATCCTCTGTCGTTTGTTGTTCCAGATAAACGAGTTAAGGATCTTTTGTAGTGTGTTTATTTGCGAATCTGGAATGTATATAGGGAGTGTTTGGAAAATGTAGAGTATTTTTGGTAGTATCGACATTTTGACTGCATGTATCCTTCCTATCCAAGAGAGGGTTTTATTTTGCCAGGAGTTCAGCTCTTGCTGTATACTTTTAATAAGGGGCTGATAGTTAAGTGGGGCCAAAAGGTGTGGTTTGCTAGTTAGATTAATCCCTAAATACTTAGTAGAAATTTTTTGGTATTTAAATTTATGGGCTAGTACTATGGTGTGGATATCATCCTGGGCGAGGCCAATACTTAGGAATTCTGATTTGTTGACATTTACTTTGAAATTTGAAAATGATCCATAGTGAGTGAGTTCTTCCATTACAGCTTGTATAGAGCTGCATGGTGATGACAGTGTGAGGAACACATCGTCAGCATAAAGTGTGACTTTGTATTCCTGTGAACCTATGCATATACCTTTAATATTTGTGTTTTGTCTGATTCTAATAGCCAAAATCTCCATAGCCAGTACAAATAGTAGTGGCGAAAGTGGGCACCCCTGTCTTGTACCGTTACTTATCGGGAATGAAGAGGAGAGAGCGTTATTTAGTACTACTTTGGCGCTAGGGCGACTATAGAGAGCAAATATCTTAGTAATGTATGCATCTGGGAATCCAAATTTGTCTAATGTTAGCCGGAGGAAAGCCCAATGTAGCCTGTCGAAGGCTTTTTCTGCATCCATAGATGCAAATATAGAAGGTAGATGGTGTGTGGATGCATGTTCTATCAGGGTGATTATTTTAGTAGTGTTATCTCGGGCCTCTCGGCCTGGGGTGAACCCAGCCTGGTTGATACCTATCAATGATGGAAGGACTTTATTCAAACGGTGAGCTAAGATTTTGGCGTAAATTTTTGCGTCCACATTCAGTAGTGATATAGGTCTAAAGTGAGGTGCGCAATCAGGGGATTTTCCCGGTTTAGGAAGAACTGTTATGTGGGCTTCCAACATAGACTTAGGGAAGGATCCAGTGTGTTCTGCATGATTGAAGGTATTTAATAAATGGGGGAGTAGAATTGATTGAAAAGTTTGATAATATCTGGTCGTCAGCCCATCGGGACCGGGGCATTTGCCTGCATTCAAATTTTTAATAGCTGAAGCTATTTCCGAGGGCTTTATTTGTGACTTCAAGGTCTCGATTTGGTCGTCAGTAAGCTGTGGGAGGTTACAGGAATCTAAGTATTTCCGTATATCGATTTCCTCTCTATCTGCCTCTGTGTTTCTATCGATATTATATAAAGTATGGTAATAATTATGGAATTGTTGCAAAATCTTAGGGGTTGTCTGAACCTTAGTATTGTCTGATAACTTAAGGTGATGAATATATGCTTTTAGTTTTTTCCGTTTGAGTGTTCTAGCTAAGAATTTGCCTGCCCTGTTTCCTTCATAGAAAAATAGTTGTTTAATTCGCAGATGGGTTTTTTGTTGTTCAATGGACAAGAAGTCATTGAGTTGATCACGGATGTTTTTTATGTCTGTTAAAATATGGTTATTGGTGGGGTCTTGTTTGTGGGCATATTCAGCTTGAGTCAATTTAGAGGTGAGTGAGTTGTATAGTTGTGTGGCTATTTTTCTAATACGGGACTTTAGTTCAATGAATTCTCCCCGGATTGTACATTTATGAGCTTCCCACAGGGTGAATGGACTGTCTACAGAATGCATGTTTTTCTCAAAGTACTCAGTCAGGGATTTAGTTATCTTTTCTAGATTTAGGGGGTTATTAAGGAGGGAATCATCTAATCTCCAAATATAAGGGGTTTGTCGGGTGTCAGGCCATTTAATTTTCACTTCCACTGTAGAGTGGTCTGACCAAGAGCATGGCGTTATTTTAGAGGTGTGAACTAGTGAGAGACCTTCCTGGTTGGTCATAATATAGTCTATTCTGCTATAGGAAAGGTTTGGAGGGGAAAAAAAGGTATAGTCCTTTTTGTCAGGGTACACAAATCTCCACACATCGTACAGATTATTGTCTTTAAGGGCCTTCCAAAGAAAGTTGGCAGTTTTTTTAGAGGACAGCGATTTTGTGTTAGAAGTGTCTAGGTATGGTTCCATCGGAAAGTTAAAGTCACCTCCCAAGAAAACCAACCCCTGTGCTAAGTCCAGATATTTACGGAAGAGTGATTTAAAGAAAGGGATATGTTTGGAGTTAGGAGCATATATATTTAAGAAAGTTACTTGTATACCATACAGTAGCCCCGATATTCCTACATATCTGCCGTCTGTGTCTCTGTCAAGTTTTTGAAGTGTAAATGGTATATTTTTGTGTAGGAGAATACTGACTCCTCTTTTTTTAACGTCGGCTGAGCTGTGATAGTGTTGAGTAAACTGTGACCCAAGATATACTGGCTCCTTGTGTTTTTTAAAATGGGTTTCCTGTAAAAAAAGGATGTCTGCCCCCTTCTTGGCCATATCTGACAGTGCTTTATAACGTTTATTGGGAGAGTTGAACCCCTTAACATTTTGCGTGATCAATGTTAATCTACGGGCCTTCGAATTCATAATAGACGTGTAAATAGCATAGTAGATGTGGGATTTGTTTATGAGGAATGAATACATATCCATAAGTGCAGCATAACATAACAATAAACAATAGAACAAGAAAAGCAGTTAAACACCTCAGGACCAGACCGACTGGGTCTGTAGCGGGCCCGAGCGCAGGCACAGCCCTAGAGGCTGCCCCTGCCCACACTTCCACTATCCTGAAAAAAGAAATTGGAGGGTATATAACGACAGCACATTTATACACATTTAAATGCAATTGGTAATAGTGATAATGGTGATGATGATGATAATAATGATGATGGGGGTCTATGCATAAATTTTACTTAAACTAATAACAATGCAACATGGTGGAACCAAATATCTCAAACATCAAAGTGCAGAAAATGGTAAACATAAATATGCCAAAGAAAATAACAATACAGTTTACAGGCCCTCAATCTGCAAATCTGTTAATAAACCGTTACCGTACATATTCCAAGGCATACTTAGAAAAAGTCAGTAGTAGTTCTAGGGATCAGCGTCCAGCTTTCAATCTCGGTGACCTAGGTTGTATAGTCCTTTGGGTCTTAGGGGTCTGGGATTGCTGGGGTGAAGGAGGTCTTTTCTGTGAAGTGCCCGCTTGATGCCATTTCTGTAAAGTGTTGGCAGACGGAGTCTTGTCCTGTGAAGGTGGCGGGACCTCTTCATCTTGCAGAACTTGAGGAGGCTCTATTTTTAGGATCTTACAAAAGGCTCCTATTTCCGAGATGTCTCTACATATATGCCTCCTATCTTCATGGATGACCAAGAGTTGAGTTGGGAAACCCCATCTATAAGGGATTCTTTTTAGCCTGAGGAGCTGTGTTAGGGGACTGAATTCTCTCCTTTGTTGAAGTGTTCTCTGGGATAGATCCGCATAAAACTGCAACACATTGCCCCTGAATCTAATCGGCTGATTCTTCCTCGAGAGGCCCAGTATTTCTTCTTTTTCACGAAAGTTCTTGAATTTAATAATTATGTCCCTTGGAGGAGCAGAATCTGGTGGTTTCGGGCGCAATGCTCTATGGGCCCTGTCCCAAAGTATGTCTTCGTTAGAGTTAGACCCTCTCAAATGATTAAACAGAGCTGGTAGATAGGTAGGTAAGTCTTTTGGTAACACAGACTCAGGAATGCCGCGGATACGCAGGTTTTTCCTGCGGCTCCTGTTCTCTAAGTCATCCACTTTGTCATACAACAGGTCTATAGAGTGTTGTTGACGGTCATATTTTAACTGTAGTTGGTCGAATTCCTCTCTAATAGTGTCATTGCCATCTTCCAATGCTTCTACCCTGAAGCCTAGGGCATGAACATCTTGTTTCAGATCTGCTAGTTCCTCTCTCACGCACCCCCGGACTATGTCAGCAATATCTTGTTTAGATGGTAGGGAAGAGAGAACATCTGCTGGGATTTGCACTAATTCTTGGGCAGTCTGTGTTAGTCCCAGGGGTGTCTCAGATAGCATAAGGTCGGCCCCACTCGCCACATTGTCAGTAAGGCTACCCTGTTCCACAGTCCCGAAATAGGATGTAACTGAGTTGTTTTTATTTGGTAGGGATTTGCTTATTTTATCTGGTTTAGATTTCTGCTTGGAGGTCATGATGTATGCAGATTATATGCTTTAGTATTTTCACTAAAAGTTCTGCCCTTCTAGAGTTTAGCATATGATGTCTGAGACCGGATGAGTTTCCTATGGCAGTATTACTGCAGCAAGTTCCCTTTCTTTGGGTTATGTGTGCTATATCCGTGAGGCCTTAACAGGCCTGACCCACGTGGCTGTCTAAATTTCTTATGAGTTATTGCAAATAGCCCTCAATGCCGCTTGTTATTACTTTTTTCTGGGATTGTCTCTTGTCTTACGGTAAAGAGGGGGTAAGTGGCCTGTGGCCGTTTTCACTTTTCTCCTTAACGTGACCTTATCGGTAGCTTGGGCCTACGCAGTGCGTATGGGAGATAAAAAGGCCCCTCGGCCGCACTCACCACCATGCAGGATTAGCCGATCTATTCAGGGATCCACTGACCCCGGTCCTGTCTACTCGATACTGCAGTCGGCCTCCTGTACAGTGCGTTGAAAGATAGCGTGGGCTGGCGGACCGCACCGGGAGTTCCCAACTGCTGTGATCGCGGTCAAAGGCGTCTTTTAAGATTGTAAAAGAGCTCCGGTGCAGGTGTGATAAATTCTTGCTGAAGGCTACACCAGTTTGCAGGAATATTTTAGGCACGAACCCCCTAGTTATAGTTATCTGTGCTGTAACATCAACGGAGCTCGGAATTACACGTCCATCTTGGATGCGCCCGGCTCCGCCCCCCCCGTTTTTATACATTTTTAATGAGGGATATTCCCTAGTCGGTTTTTAATTTGTTTTTAGTAGGAGGCCCTGTGGATAAGATCAGATATACTTTGGGTATTAAATTTGTAAAGGAATAATTTATATATAAAAATATTTTTTATTCAATTTAATTTTTTTAGCATGTATTTGTATCAAGGTCATTTTAAGAATTTAGTATATGGTTAAATTGTTATAGATATGAGATGAATTTGATAGCTTTTTATATTATTTATTTTTTAGACATTTAGTGAGAAATAGTATACAACTTTTTAATGTAGTCAAAATCCCAATCACTAAGGACAAAGTTTGGCAAGGATAAATTGTAATAGTATACACTTTTCTATGTAGTAAAAAATCCCAATTACTAAGGATAACGTTTGGCATTCAACGGTGAAAAAGAAACATGAGGATACCTCAAAATAAAGCCTTGGGAGAGGAAGTTACTCTTCTCTAATTTGCACCGGATCTGAAAATGGGTATTTAAGAAGCAGGTGTGAGTGTAAACAGTATCTTGAGAAAGCCCTGGTCTAAGTGGGGTGAAACGCGTAGAAATACTGAACACTTGGTGAAATCTGCACAGATCTAAACTGTACATCAGAATGAGGATAAAGTTTTTGAGCCCAAGAAACCTCTGCGTACAGAGTACTAAGAGCAGAGTGAAAGGTTGGAGGGCCACTGGAGAAAGGATTACTTGCGCAAGTATATCAAAATCCAAGACATCTACATTGCACAGCTGAGGGTAACCGGTGACGTCAGACGCTAAGCTAGCAGCGTGAAGAATCCTGGTGAGTGTGAAGCTGTATTTGCCAAGACCTGCGTGTGAGAGCAGCGGGCAGAGGATTGAACCAAGGTGGGAAGAGTGCCATTGGGGACTGACATTATTCAAGTTTAAGGTAACACTTATACGGTACAGCCTATTATATCGAATTACAACTGAACATCTCTAAAGATAATTATCCCCGGTCTCCGTATGTTCTAAGGCTTGTGGATCAGTTTAAGGACGGTGATCTGACTGTTTGAAAAGAATCTTTTGAACGTAAAAGACTCAGAGTGAATATAAAATTATATCCACTGTCAGAAAAGCAAATTACTAGCCGTTGCCAAACGCTTACTCCGCGAGACTTGGAGTAAATATTGGGACTTTCCTTATAGACATTATAAACTGTGTCGATTATATAGCTACATTGTTTAAGGCAATATTATAAATTTGAAACTACTAGTTAGGACATTTATGTATAGCCAATTTTATTAAAGGGTTTTATGAATGAGAGTATGAATGTGATGTGAAAAATCTTATTATTGTTTGTGTATTATTATAAAGCCATAATAAATCATTTTAATTTTAATTTTGACCTTGTTGGTAAAAGATTATTATTTAAGAGCTTGAATATAGAATTTTTATTACAAAGTTTGTGATCAAATAAGAAGTTCTGCAGAGATATACACATAAATAACACAATTAATACCTGCTCATTTGGAGCAGTAATACCCACAGCTGTAAGCGCCTCTACACCATATTTTTAACTTATTTTCCTTTAGCTAGCACAATAGCTGCATCAGCTTACAGTTGTGACTAAGCAAAGTCAGTTTGATAATGAATTTTAAAATGTTATGTCTTACAGGCAAAAATATATAGGTTAGCAGCTCTTGATGAATTACCAATATTAACAACAGGTTTTTTTTTTTGGCTAACACCAAAGCTGCAGCCAGCTACATTTGTGAGTAAGCAAAATCAGTTTGGTAATAAATTTTCAATTTCAAATGCACATAAATCAAATGAAAAGAAACATTGTGTTACAACACCAGGATAGCTTACTGTTCATATCCTGGTTATAAGCAAGAAAGTGGCAATTTGTAACCCCTTTTTTTATAATCTGCCTAATGTAGCTGTCTTATGGGTAAGGATAATATTAGCTTTTGTAGTATAAAAGAGTTCTTAAAGCATAGGGATTAATTCACAGGTGTTATATTTATAGGACTTAATCCCCATATAACCGCAAATGAGTCATTTAGGCAGTTTTAGGTGGTTTGGGCCTAGTCCAGATAATAATATTAAGGAAGTCCAGAATCTTAACACTTTAAAAAATAGAATTATGTCTTTCAAGGTGATTTTGTCCTGTCTTGCCCCTAAGGGCCGTGTTAAGTGCTGAGCTCCTAATCCCTTCCCTTTATCCTTCCTTTTCTCCCTTTGCCGATTCTTGCCTTTATCTATGGAAATATGTCTATTTCAAGGGGGGAAGGAGGATAGGGAAATACATTTCAGTTACCCAGTTATTTGCAACGTTACCCGCTGATGTCTTGAAGCGTGTCTGTAAAAGAAGGAGAGCCTTTCTGCAATGCGACCCCCCTCACGCAGCACCGGTTTGCTGGAGATGTAAGAGGTTACCCGGCTGCCAGGAATCCAGGCCGGCACAAAGAGCAGGGGTAGGGCAGAAGAGAGAAAGCTTAGAACCTGGAAAAGAATTCTAGAGGCAGGTAGCGGTCTGAGCCCCTCACACAGCACTGGTGGGAGGGGACTACACAACCGAAGAAGAATGCAGGACTCACAGCCTCTTTACCTCTCTCTCCCCCTCTCGACAGGAAGCCACACGAATCGATGCAGAGCCAGCCGAGTTCCAGCCAGACAGGAGGCTTTAGGTCTCTACCGGAGCGTCAGAGCGTGCAAGAGGAACCAGACATCTATCCGGATCGCAGAGCGGTCGGTTAACTTTCAAACCTCGGTGAGTGCAACAGGGCTGGCTGTAAAGGAGACTCCAATATAACAAGCCTTCCGATGTCAAACAGATCTCGTCCTCTGTTCATATGAAGAAGGTTCAGCATAGATAAAGTAGAGTCTCCGTTTAATGCTGCTAGTTATGCCAATATTTTAGGTAGAAGATAAGGTCTTGTAACTGCTGCAGTATGCAGCCCAGTGCATTGGTGTGGCACTGTATAGGTTCTGGAAGCGATGGGTTAACTAAGCAAGCCACCCAGGGTCTAAGGGTTTTAGGCGTGGAGACTCCGCCAACAGCTTGCAGTGGAGGTAATGCTACACATGTGTTTCACACGACCACACACCTGAGCTCCTCCTCTGGAACCAGAGCTAGAGCAGCATTTTTTGATGGGTCAACAGGACCTTCCCACATACTGTAAACTACAAATACATTGTAGTAAGTATGCAACAAAGGTGGAATCACATGTGAAATGCATATTCATCACAAATTTCTCACCTGTAGAGTGTGATATGTGGGAAGGTCCTGTTGACCCATCAAAAAAAGATGGGGTGAACACAGTAGAAACATTAAAAAAAAAATGATTAAGTTGAACATTCCAAGACACAGTCAGTGAACATCATGATTGTACAGATGTCATTAGAATTATTCCTATTGAACAGATCCCAAGTAACTGGGGCGTTAATAGATTTAATAGATTAAGACAGCGAGAAACTTTTTGGATATGGAAACTGAAAACCCTTTCCCCATTTGGTCTTAATGAGAATATTGACATGGCAGCCTTTGACAGCTGAGTTGTATAAAGTTAAAATTGTTTTTTACACTAGCAAGCATTTTAATATATATTTTTTTGACACTTAAGAAATCATATATTGGTTTCATTAATATATGTATATATATATATATTTTCACATTAATATTTTTGGTATCAGGTTGACACGTTATTAGAACACTAGTGGATTATGAAATATTAATGAAAAAGATACACGGGATTATATATATCTCTCTAGACACTAGAAAAAATATTATTTTTCCAGATAATTTATTTCACTTCATGATGAAATAAAGGGCACATATTGCACGATATACACAGAATGATTAAACTGTATGAATTTTTTGCCAATTGTAATCCTGACTAACTGTCAAATAATTTTTCAATGTATTCTCTGACACGGATATATATATCCGTATGACTTTTAGACGTTTATAAATGTTTAAAATATATTGTATTGTATTTGATTACAACATGTACACCGCGGCCTCCTATCCCTATCGCTATATGCGTAACCCATCCCCGTTTGATCTGGTCCTATTACAGACCGCAGTGGGAGTAGGTGTGTCATTTGACACACGCATGCGCAATGAGGATCTAAGGACGTCAGCGGTCTTTAAAGCTCAATATGCAACAATGTATATTTATTCACCTGAGGAAACAGTGTAACACTGAGAAACGCGTTGTGATTTTAATTGTATGTTTTTTAATACAGTGCTGTTACAATTATATCTCGGTACTGTGGTTTGTTACATTAGAGTCCCTTGTTCCTATTTATCTTGATGAAGGTTTTTAGGTTCTTTTGAGCACCTGTATGATATCTTAAGTTAACACCACTTTGAGATTAGTAACGTAGCACTTTCAAAGTAAAATCCTGTGGTGCCAGAGGATTTTATACAAAGATATACATTCCACTGTTTTGGAGCATATCGAGGAGTGAGCTTACTGGACGGCTATAAGATCCAGAATGCGTATATAGCACTTTGGTAGTGCTAGGAGACTTGTGAGTAACATTTCACTTACAGATTTTCATGATTTTCACCGCAATACTACACCATATGGGCGCCTTTTCCTTTCTTCTCATATAGATTTAGAAATATATGTACTTAGGATATAGATTGTATGTATTAAAAAAACGGAAGTTTAGAGGTATGGGAAAAGCAACCTAGTACATTAGTGCTCTGAAGTATATTACCCATCTCAAAACGGAATTTAAATGGTTAAAATATTTTGCACACAAATTTTGAGGATCTATGTTTTCAGCATATATATATATATATATATATATATATATATATATATATATATATATATATAATCACATATAATTGAAAGTGAGATTGACAAGCTATAGAATATATAATTTGCAAGCTACAGCCACAATACATAATTATATTATACTATGTCCATTGGAAGATATTAGAATTGGTATCAGGTAGGAGTTATTTCTTTGTAATTGCTGGTACAACTTTATAAAATTAAAAAAAAAGGATAAGCAATGCAAGTTGTATATTGTTTTTTTTTTTTTTTTAGCACATTCAAGGTACAATAGATTAAATCGTTTTGTAAGGAAATAAAATTAAACGTTAATAAAAATAGCCTTTAATATAAAATAGTAGAGGTAGAGCCCATGTTAGGTAATCAAGAGAAATAATAGCATCTTACTGTTTGAACAATAACAAGGACGCTTGCAGCCTAGGAACTAAAACACAATCTGATGGATTTCAGATGTGCAGCACAGACGGACTTCATCTATGTCACTTCCGTGTATAGGAGCATGCGTGTTTACACGTAAATGACGTATGAGGTTGACCGTGCACGAGTATGATATCAAAAGAGAAGGGGAGTTCAAGGTAGGAGAAGAAGGGAGTGGGAGGAGTTTGTCGGCCATCTTTAACGTCTGAAAACAAAGTTTTTATTTCTGAGATCTCCGTTGGTGAGGCAAACTCCGTAGGGTAAAGGGGGTGAGATAGAACTATCAGTACTTATTCTAACATATAAACAAAGGTTAATACGGGTGTAGACTGTCCCTTTAATTTGAACAAGTAGTATTATATCTGATGAAAATTAGAAACGTTTTAAAAAAGACCATGGTGCTGTTGTATAATTATTATTCTTAGTCTGTTAAAGTTCTAAAACCTCAGACATTCAATAATATTGTTAGATGTTGTGTCTATCTATTGTTAGGGGATGTAAAACTATTCTTATTAGAGGCATGAAGTATCTACTTAACTTTCAGGTATGGATCATGTAACGATCATTGGATCATGCCATATTATAGTAAAATAACACAACCTCTTAAAGGGACAGTTAACTCAAAATTTTTCTCCCCTTTAATTTGTTCCCAATGATCCACTTTACCTGCTGGAGTGTATTAAATTCTTTACAAGTATTTCCATTACCTCTATTGGCATTTTAATTAGTTTATTTAGTCTGTGGTATCCCCACCCATCCTGAATGTTTTTGGCCTCAAGGCCAGGCTGTGTTAACAGAGCCAGCAGAAGAAATTATACTCCCAGTGGGTTAGAAAAGGGATAAGGTAATAAAATGTTAATTTTCCATTGTTCTCTCCAAGTATTGGTGATTGATTTATGGACAGATATGAGATAAAAAAGCATGTATATGTACACAATGTGATAAAGTAATGAGCTCAACTCATTTTATAAGGTTGTGGCTTCAAAACACAATATCAGCTAATTCATATACACAAATAAGCCTTAAAAAATCAAATCTCATACATTTTATACTCTGTAGCTGGTAAAAAAGTAATTGGAAACACATTAAGGATTTTTTTTATAGTATACTGTCCCTTTAAATTAATAGATATATACATAGATGCACAATGATACATTTGGCAATCTCTGTCAACTATGGTAAAAGCAATTTATCTCAATATATTGTGTCTCTATGTATCTTTAATACAACACCCTATGTTTGTTTAGATGATAAACTATCCATTCATACATTCATGTGTTATAACTACTATTCTGTTTATATCAACGCATGAACAATACACTCTCCATATTGACTATCGTATATATAGTGAATTGTCACATAAAAATGTAACCTTATGTTAATAAAGATATTTCAAAAATGTAAATAAAATGTTAGTTTGTAAAGTGTATGGGATATGTGACCATTCCTTGACCTAGAGTGTTAAACAATATACACTACTTCATGAAGTTTATGTTATCCTTATAATCAATTTTTTTACTTACAGGGTTGACCAATAACCACTCTGTGAGGTGTTCTGCACTTCCATTTCTGACAGGAACTGAAAAGCTCACAATTTTTAGAATGGAATTACAGAAAAAGGGGCCAAAATAAATAATGGAAGTATATTGCAGTTTATATATATATATATATATATATATTATATATATATATATATATATATATATATATATATATATAGCAATTTATCTTTGTATATTACTAGACATGTGCGATTCGTTTCGGATCGATTCGGAAATTCGGAAAATTCGGAGATTCGGATTGATTCGAATTTCCGAATTAAAATACTGCCGAATCTACCGAATAAATCCTAATCGAATACATCCGAATCAATTCGAATACATCCGAATCGATTCGGATGTATTCGGTAGATTTAGATAGCCGTGTATTACACTAGTATTGTACAGTATATTAGGTTTTATTACTCTGCTATGGGTTAAACCTAATATACCGTACATAATAATAGTGTAATACACAGCACATCCCACCTAACACTTACCGAAATTCCGAATTTCCGAATCGATTCGAACCGAATCGAACCGAATCGAACCAAATTTTTTTCCGAATCTGAAAGAATCCAAATGAATCCATTCTAATTTTTCCGAATTCGAATCGATCCGAACCGAAATTCGAATCGATCCGAACCGAACCGAAACTAATTTTTCGAAGCTGCACAAGTCTATATATTACCATCTCAAAATGTGTAATGTTCCTTTAAATATCCCTTCTGGTGCTGTAAATTTGTCCAATGAAAACATTAAAAAACGCTATTCAGCTAACTAAAACTTTATGTTTGTGTCAATAATGAGCATGCTGACAAAGATCCATTGCATTATTAAATATGATGATAAATGTTAATTATGGAGCTTACATTAAAGGGACATAAAACAAGTTGGGATAGAGACAAAAAATATAATATTATGTACTTTAATTACTTTACCTGCAAATTTATACTGCAGTGCCTCGCCATTAACCCTTTATTTTTAGTTTCTGAATTGCAAAAAACTCTAACTCCCCACACACATTTCCTTCTATGGCTGTATCTATAACTATTGTTGTTTTGGTAGAATGCAAAAGTGCATAGGGATTATCTGCTGGAGCATGCCTAGAAGCTGTGTACTCAGATGAAATACAATGCCTGTGTCTAAACACTGATAAGGAGGGTGGAGTTGGCTGCTCCAGGCAGCTTATCTATGTAATTCATTTTGCTTATTTTTGAAAATTATTTTAAAATACTTGCCATAAATTGTTAAACAATTTTTTATGCAAATTATTTTGAATTAATTATCCCTTTTAGGTTATGCACAGATCTCAACCTGTTTTATGGCACTTTAAGGACATGTTTTAGTTTCTTCAAAGGGGTAACTGTTGTCTATACAAAGAAAAAAAAATGTCTGCAAAAGCAATACTTACTGGTTGACAGGAATCTTCCATACACACCACAGGCTCACATAATATAATTTTCGTTCCTGTTACTGGATCTGGATCATCTGTACATTTACAATCTATACAATGTACTTGTTCAGGAATTATAGCACCCACCTAAATTCAAAGAAGAATAATTAGTGAGATTATTGCTGTGTGTGAGTGAGTGTGTGTGTGTGTGTATATGTGTGTGAGTGTATGTGTGTGATTGTGTGTGTGGGTGGGTGTGTGTGCGTGTGGGTGTGTGTGTGAGAGTGTGTGAGTGTGTGTGAGAGTGTATGTGTGTGAGTGTGTGCGTGTGAGTGTGTCTGTCAGTGTGTGTGTGTTTGAGTGTATGTGTATGTGTGTGTAAAAGTGTGTGTGTGTGAGTGTATGTGTGTAAGTGTGTGTATGAGTGTGTGTGTGTGAGTGTATGTGTGTGAGTGTGTGTGTGTAAAATTGTGTGTGAGTGTGTGTGCGTTCATCTGGCTAGCTAACTGCTAGTACCAGTTAAAAAAAGGTCAGTTTGCTGGCCAAACTTGTCTCTGTGCCTGACTTGCATTTTGCAAGTAACTAGTGAGTTCTCCTAAACTGCACCCTGCCTGATGCCGAGACCAAATATCGCCCAGGAAATCAAGGGTTATCAATTTTTTTTCTCAATTTTTTTTCTGGCTAAAATTGGAAATATCAATATAATTATTGATTTCTCCATAGACTGTGGCTATTACCATAGAGGTTAATGAGTAAATCATAATTTAACTTCCTTTATTTTTAAAAAAAATATTTCTAAGTGCCTCTGGGAATATACTTTTGGCTAGAGCCAAAGGGGTTAATTTAAGACTTTATCATTTTTAATAAATATTTCTTAGTGCCTTTAGGAATATACAGTATATATAGCTCCTGCCATAGAGGTTAACTGCAGTCATAAAATACATTTTAATTATTATTTCTAAAAGTCTTTGGGAATATATTACTGGCTCTTACCATAGAGGTTAAATAAAGACCTAATAATTTAAAAAATAAATAAATAAAAATGAAGTGCCTTTGGGAATATATTTCAGGCACCTATCATAGGGGTTAACAATTATTAGAATAAAGATTACTTTAATATTTTTCTGTTTTTAAAATGATTTGTGTGTCTTCCTACCATAAAAATTAATAAAAAATAAAAATATACAGAGTGATTTTCACTTGTAATACGCATGGTACCTGACGCATGCAAAAAAGCAGTTTGAGCGTGTTAGGGAACGATAAAAATCGATCTACTCGTAATCTAGCTCTTTATTAGCTGTTTATTCTTAATAATAAAAATTCAACCTTGTTGGTAAAAGACTTTATATTCCTCACCTGATTCTCATAATAAAAAGTGTACATGTTTATATCCATAACTGCCCACTAGATATAGAGTATCCCTGTCTTCAGAGAATTTCTTTATTTAAATACAGCTATTGATTCCTGAGCTGATAAGTCATGTAGACACCATCCCCTTTACCCTTTCATTATTAAACAGTCATGTTTATTTAAAGGGACACTGAACCCAAATTGTTTCTTTCGTGATTCAGATAGAGCATGCAATTTTAAGCAACTTTATAATTTACTCCTATTATCAAATTTTCTTTGTTCTTTTGCTATCTTTATTTGAAAAAGAAGGCATTATTGGTTCAAAACTCTGGACAGCACTTTTTTTATTGGTGGATAAATGTATCCACCAATCAGCATGAACAACCCAGGTTGTTCACCAAAAATGGGCCGGCATCTAAACTTACATTCTTGCATTTCAAATAAAGATACCAAGAGAATGAAGAAAATTTGATAATAGGAGTAAATTAGAAAGTTGCTTAAAATTGCATTCTCTATCTGAATCACAAAAGAAACAATTTGGGTTCAGTGTCATGCTCTATCTGAATCATGAAAGAAAACATTTGGATTTGGGTTCAGTGTCCCTTTACTGTATTTAAAAAGGGAAGATAAAGGGAAAAATAAAAAAATAAAAATAAATAGTTAAAAGGAGGAAAAAAGAGAGGGAAGAAAAGAAAGGATATAGAAGAAAGGAAAAGAAGATAGTAAAAAGAAAAGGAAAGGAAAAGAAAAAAAGGTGCAAATTAAAAAAAAAGGGAGAGAAAAATAGAATAAAATAGAAAGAAAGGGCAGAAAGGAAAAAAGGGGAAATAGGATGAGTAAAAAGTCAGAAAGCTTTAAAATACAGAATAATTGGAATAACCAGACAACTGGGACTCCTTTGAAAAGAAGTTATAATAATGATATTTTCTAAGTTCTAAAGTTATTATAAAGAAGAAATAGCTAATTCAAGGGTGGATGTTAACAAACTCGGATTCAAAGTAGAATGTTTTGAAGATAATAGAGAATTTTGGACCTCAGAAATTTACTCTTTTACAGAGTAGATACAAATTTGAGATACAATAAACAGTTACTATTAAAATTGAATGAAGTTGATAAAAGAAATAGGAAGGGAATGTTAAGATTAAAAGGCATATTAGAAGCCATACAGGTTAAGGGGTCTATTTTCCTAATTGTCAGGCGGACATGATTCGCTACAGCGAATCATATCCTCCCTAACATCAGAAAATGCCGACATTATGCGCTGTCTGCATTTAACATTGCACAATCATTTCTGCCCCTAGCACATTCCAATCGGCCGCTAGCAGGGGGTGTCAATCATCCTGATAGTATCTTACAACCGCTGCTTCATAATCTAAATAAACAGTGATAATACTGGGCTTGTTTTTTGTTTCTGTTTTTCATTTTTTTTTGTATAATACACAGTCTACTTAGTTAAATACGTGCAGTAGCTTAGGCTTACTATGAATTTAAAGTGAAAATAGTAGTTTCCGGTCTTTGGGCTCCATTGACTAAGCAGCCTTGCAGGCTCGCCTGAAACGTAAGATAAGAAGCAGTGGTTATAAGACCGCTGATCCTTAGCTTGTCTGCAACATCATTTCTATGCATATCTTTAAATAAGTCAGTACATTCTGCATGGGATACAATACTAGAATAGTTGTCAAGATCTAGGAATAATTGAAACAGGTATTGGTATGTTTAAGAGCGGATATTATTCAATATCCAGCTGGTATAAGATGATTATGTTAAAACAGGGCCAGCAATATCTGGAATTAATTCTCCCCCAATGGCAGAGACTGCTGCAAGAAAAAGAAATAAAGGACATAAAATCAAGTATCCAATTAGTAGGTAGTAATAACATAACGTGGAAAGAATCTCACAGTAAACTATTAAATTTTTCTTAGATTTCCCCGGTAATTCTAGCCAAATGGGATAAAAAATGCTTAGGTAATTGTTTTCACTGTAAATATCCGAATGCAGATATTCTGCACTGCTTTTGGTTTTGTCCAAAGATTAGTAGATTCTGGAACAGAGTAAATTTTTGGGCAAACAAATTCACACACCAAAAAGGTAGTTTTTTCTCCAAAAATGATCATCTTTTTGTATAATCCATTATTCCAAGAAAAAAAGGATCGAGATTTTATCAACACCACTATATTGGTGGCCAGGAACCTAATATTGCAACACTGGAAGGCAGTCAAACCACCTAGTATTGCAGAATTTGTGCAAAAAATGTATGCACAAATAACAATAGAGCAACATCAATTGGAGTCAAGTAGCGAAAAACAATTTAGAAGCTTTTTTCCAAAATTGTTAAGTTTAATAAAGTCAGGCTCCCTCACAATGCAACTACAAATTATTTACCCCCTACGCAAAACTATGTTTTTTGATATAGCGATAGTAGAGGGGCTTCTTCCATCACAATGGGCAGGGTTAAGATAAGGAGATGTGAGCTGGGTGAGCAGGGGGGGGCGTTTAAAAAAAAAAATGTATTATATAGTGAGACAGCTAGACAAAGACGCCATGATTCGGGGCTTACCTAGATTTAAAGATGGACCAAGTTAGTTTAAAACACGATGACTTACCTAAATCAGCAGTTGGATGGTTTCATAGACACAAAACCGTTACAATGGTGGATGGCATACTTAGGTTACCCCTCTCTGTATGATAAGGGTAATACATATATACTGGGGCTAGGATGTAAATCTGTATTATTACAAATAGGATAGTCCAATCCAGTATAAAGACATGGTATGGTATATATAGTTTACCTGTTGATTGCTATCTAGACTTAACCCTCTTAGGCAAATCTGGATTGTACCATTAAGACACGATTAAGTAGGGATGTTATGTTACGTTGGTTATTTGGCATCACTACATTGATAGTTCTACACAGGAAATGTAAAGGAAATTGGATTAGGACTACAGAATGCAATCCGGCTCAAAGAATTGCTGTATAACTAATATAGGGGTGTGGTTTTTTTGTTTTGTTTTTTTTTCTCCTCTTTTTTTATTATTTATTTTACTTACTATTTTTTAGTATGAAAATCCTAGCAATGTGTTGTTAGAGCATAACGATACGCCTGTTCAGTGCCATTTGCAAATTTGAAGGTATTGAAAATTTGTATTATTTCTTAGTGACTTTACGATTTTTTTGTTGTCTTGTCACGCGTTGACTTTGTATATATGATCCTTTGTTGGTTTGAAAATAAAGATATATATAAAAAAAAGAAAATAGTAGTTTCCGGTCTTTAGGCTCTATTGACTAAGCAGCCTTGCAGGCTCACCTGAAACGTAAGATAAGAAGCAGCAGTCATAAGACCGCTGATCCTTAACCTGTCTGCAACCTTTTAGGTGGCGGATTGAAATCATCCTGATCCGATCGGGATGATTGACAGCCTGCGCTAGCGGCCGATTAACCGCCAATGAGGAGGAGGCGGCATTGCACAAGCATTTCACCAGAAATGCTTGTGCAATGTTTAGCGATGTCGAGAGGACATGATTCGCTACACCTAATCATGTCTGTTCGACATTTAATAAATCTACCTCATTATTTTGAGCTGGAAAACATTCCATTATCTATAAGAAAGGGCAACATTTACTTTCTTATGTTAAAAAAAATATTGTAAAGCCAATGCTGTTTACATTTAAAATAAAACTAATACAGAATTATCAGTTAAAGGGACAGCATACACCAATTTTCATATAACTGCATGTAATAGACACTACTATAAAGAATAAGATGCACAGATACTGATATAAAAATCCAGTATAAAACTGTTTAAAAACTTACTTGGAAGCTCTCAGTTTAGCTCTGTTTAAAAGGTAGCTGGAAAGCCCATTGCAAGTGGGAAATAAGACACTCCCCCCTCCCCCTTCTTTTGCATATGAAAACACTCTTTACACAAACAGGAGCAAGCTGGAGTAGGTATCTGAAGGTATTCTCCTAAAACTTTGGGGCTTAGTTAGGAGTCTGAAAATCAGAGCAATGTTATTTAAAAATAAGCAAAACTATACATTTAAAAAAAAAAAATACTTGAGTGTAAAAATGAGTGTATAATGTCCCTTTAAGTACATAATGCTAATATTTATCAACAGAGAGAGGAGTTTAGAGTTTTAACATTATTTAGAGCTATGTCATGGAAATGGAGTAGTACATGGAAATGGAGATACTGTATGTTGCTCATCAGACTGTTAATAAACAAGACACTAACCTCATATGTAGAGTCACCGACTTGACAAAAATTCTTTTGTTCTAATACTAAAGAAAAGAAAAAATACAGTTAGACCTCTAAAATGTTGTTCTATTCTATTTAAATTTCAAAGTTTATAGCCAGAATAGTTCTCCATTAATAACAGAAATATGAGTGATATTGTGCACTAACATTAAATCAATAGCATTTTTAGTTTTGCACTCAAATTACATGTTGAAAGTAATATTTTATTGCTCAAATTCTAGGATGTGCTAACAGAAGTGTCCAGGATGGGTCATAGGAGCACATGGCAGCTTCACTCCAGAAGAGCAAAATGTGAGTCCGTACCAACTAAGAAAACATTCTAGTTTAATTTGCTTGCAGCTCAATGTGTAGGGGCCTATTTATCAAAGGTCTGTCAGACCTGATCCGACAGTACAGATCAGGTCCGACAGTCCTCGATGAATGCGGAGAGCAATACAGTCTCCACATTCAGCATTGCACCAGCAGCTCTTGTGAGCTGCTGGTGCAACGCCGCCCCTTGCAGATTGGCTGCAAGCAGGGGGGTGTCAATCAACCCGATCGTACTCGATCGGGTTGAATTGCGGCGATTTCTGTCCGCCTGCTCAGAGCAGGCAGACAGGTTATGGAGCAGCGCTCTTTAGACCGCTGCTTCATAACTGGTGTTCCTGGCGAGCCTGTAGGCTCACCAGAAACACAGGGTTTCAAGCTCCATACAGAGGTTGATAGATATGCCCCTTTGTGTTCATTACTAGCTGGCACCCTCGCACGTCATCATTATATTGTGAGTGCCAATTCATCTTTTGGATATATATATATATACGTAAATACACATATAAATGCATAAATACACATATATACGTAAATACACATATAATTACATAAATACACATATATACGTAAATACACATATAAATGCATAAATACACATATATACGTAAATACACATATAATTACATAAATACACATATATACGTAAATACACATATAAATGCATAAATACACATATATACATAAATACACATATAATTACATAAATACACATATATACGTAAATACACATATAAATGCATAAATACACATATATACGTAAATACACATATAATTACATAAATACACATATATACGTAAATACACATATAAATGCATAAATACACATATATACGTAAATACACATATAATTACATAAATACACATATATACGTAAATACACATATAAATGCATAAATACACATATATACGTAAATACACATATAATTACATAAATACACATATATACGTAAATACACATATAAATGCATAAATACACATATATACGTAAATACACATATAATTACATAAATACACATATATACGTAAATACACATATAATTACATAAATACACATATATACGTAAATACACATATAAATGCATAAATACACATATATACGTAAATACACATATAATTACATAAATACACATATATACGTAAATACACATATAATTACATAAATACATATATATACGTAAATACACATATAATTACATAAATACACATATATACGTAAATACACATATAATTACATAAATACACATATATACGTAAATACACATATAATTACATAAATACACATATATATACGTAAATACACATATAAATGCATAAATACACATATATACGTAAATACACATATAATTACATAAATACATATATATATACGTAAATACACATATAATTACATAAATACACATATATACGTAAATACACATATAATTACATAAATACACATATATATACGTAAATACACATATAAATGCATAAATACACATATATACGTAAATACACATATAATTACATAAATACACATATATACGTAAATACACATATAAATGCATAAATACACATATATACGTAAATACACATATAATTACATAAATACACATATATACGTAAATACACATATAATTACATAAATACACATATATACGTAAATACACATATAATTACATAAATACACATATATACGTAAATACACATATAATTACATAAATACACATATATATACGTAAATACACATATAAATGCATAAATACACATATATACGTAAATACACATATAAATGCATAAATACACATATATACGTAAATACACATATAATTACATAAATACACATATATACGTAAATACACATATAATTACATAAATACACATATATACGTAAATACACATATAATTACATAAATACACATATATACGTAAATACACATATAATTACATAAATACACATATATACGTAAATACACATATAAATGCATAAATACACATATATACGTAAATACACATATAATTACATAAATACATATGTTTTAGGGATGACAACCCTCCTATATTTCACAGGTTCTTCAGTAAATTAACAAAAAAATGTTGTGCTCTCCCAGCTCCCAAATTAAGAGCACTATCTACCAATATTCTCCTGGTCTGTCATGTTAGAGCTTAAAAAAAGATGAAGTCTTCTGACCTCTGGACTACAGTAACTTGTTCAGTGAAGATACACAATGTATTTTACTACTACTGGAGCAACATTCTACAAAGTCTCCTGGAGGTACATAACCAGCCTGCTTGTGAGTATCCTCCTCCTTTATAGCATTATTTTTACTTATATCGGACAGTGTTTGCCACTTTGCCTGCTCTATCACCTATTGTACATCCTGATATGAGGGTATCTTCTGCTAATGTTCTGTTGTGCAAGCACATGGACTTGTGGTAATTGTGTTTACCTGTTAAGAGAGATAAACCTTATAAGATGCCAGCTCTATCCCTGGCATAATGCCACTTCCCCTGCATGCCAGTTTATGAGGAGAAAATCATGCTGGAACACATATCAGCAGGGCCGCCACTAGGAATTTTGGGGCCCCTGACTTAACTATTGATCAGGGCCCCCCCCCCCCCTTGACATGTGCAATTTTTGACCAAGTTACTAAAACGTATATGCACTTTATTCTTAAGTGTCTATTTAAACTTGGAAATGTTGTAAAGGTAGTAACATACAAACACACAGACACACTCATACACTAAAACACACACTCACACATAAGGATTCACATATAGACACTCTAGCAGACATGCAAAGAAACACACTCAGACACAGATACCCAAACAGACACTCAGCACTTGTTTACATTGACCTGACAAGTAATGAGGTAGACTAAAGTTTTGTAAACAAAAAAAGGAGATTTAGAAAACAAAATATGGAGTTCTGATTATCTTTTTGTAAAGGAAGATGCCAACTAAATGATGACAACAGCATGCAGTGGCTGAAAGGAAGGGCCCTGAACTGCCTAAACAATAATTTAAAGGTTAAATGATGGATTGGTGACTTCCGGAAAGGTCTTATTAGTCTCAAAGTCTGTAGAAAGATGTGAATAATCAGTAGTAAGGTCAAAATGTCCTAAAAAGGAACAGACAATGGACACACACACACAAACTCAAACTTGCACATACACCTAAGGAAACATCGACAGAGACAGCCTCAGAAAACACACAAAGACACACACACACACAGAGAAACTCACAGAAAACACACAAAGACATACACACACAGAGACAACCACATAAAACACAGAAAGACATACATACACAACCTCACTGAGATATCCAGAGAAAACACACAAAGACATACACACACCCTCACAGAGACACCCACAGAAAACACACACACTCACAGAGACATCCACAGAAAACACATACATACATACATACATACACACGCCCTCACAGAGACATCCACAGAAAACACAGACATACACACCCACCCTCACAGAGGCATCCAGAGAAAATACACAAAGACAAACATACACACACCCTCACAGAGACACCCATAGAAAAAGCTCAAAGACATATGCACACACCCTCACAGACATCCAAAGAAAATGCACAAAGACATACACACCCACCCTCACAGAGAGACCCACAGAAAAAAAATACATACACACAGAGACACAAACCAAAGCACAAAGACATAAAGACAGACACCCACAGAAACACTCACAGGAGGAAACATTGATGCACCTTGCATCCCCTAAATCAACGTTGTGTGACATGCATGATAAAAAAAAAATGCAGAAATTAAGAGATCACTTTTTAAAGAATCATATTTGTAAATGTGCAAACAAAAATAATTCTGTGAATTCAAAATTGTACATTAATGATCTGGGTAGATGGCTAGATGAAGAAAAGTACTTTTAAAAGGTTGATACATGTTTTTTTTTTCCCCATTTTCCCCAACCAAAAGCACCACTTCAAATATAGTGTTCCCATCTGTCAGCTGTACTTATGGATTTTGAAAATGCTGTACTCTATATGGTCTTGGTGGAACCATAAGCTGTGGTACTCATACCATTAGATCTGGTTAAATGCAGGATTTAGGCTTGTTGGTATGTATTTCAAAATTAAGTCAGCTGTAGTGTAAACTGAACAGTTTTAAGTTAACCTGTCTCATTTCAAACACTGAGCAATCTTAGTCTGAGAGTATAACATTTTATACAGATGCAAAAATCTTAGATACAATGCCTCCTTGCATCTGGAAAGTCCTTGCATAAAGTGGCAGTAAACTGGAATGTAATATATATAATGTATATAAATGCATATCTGCCAAACGGGCACCTACCATTTGTGTATTGAGGAGGAAACATTTCTGCATGGTTTTAAATATAGAATTTCTACAGCATTGTCAAATAATCATAAATACACTGCTGCTAAAAAAATGTGTTTTTATAGACCCCTGGCCCCACCATACAACTATTACCACACTGAAGTTACAATCCAAAATTGCACAAAGAAATAAAAAACATTTGCTAAATAAGTCCTACCCTCTCTGCAAATGAAAGTGATCTGCTGTCTGACTCAGACGCACACTGTACAAAGTGCCAAGTCTGTCTCACACTGTGCATAGTGGTTTAGTGCACACTCAGAAATCCTCTTAAATGCTAATACTTTACTCCTTGTAAAAACATTTCCCATGCTCAATTAGTACTCTGCTGTAGTACCCACTGGTGGCTGCCAAAATAAAAAAAAAAAAAAAAAAAAAAAAAAAAAAATTTTTTTTTTTTTTTTTTTTAGTTCTTGCCTCATGGGGCCCCCCTGGCCCACTGGGCCCCTGACAGGAGTCACCCCTGTCACCCCCTGATGGCGGCCCTGCATATCAGTATTATTTTGTTAAGCTCTCTTTCTTTATGAGCCCATCATGGAAGAAGTAAAATAACTAATTCCTTTGTTTGCTCCATCAAATAAACTATATACCATACTTGAGACAAACAGTGTCTGAGAAACACATTTGTGCACACTTATCTCTGAGTGCAGATGTGTGCGGTGACTGACAGCTGTCACTAGTAGTTTCTTCCACTTTGCTGCACTTTGTCTTAATAAGCTCAGTATTATTATTTGCGTGATCAGCAGGGGCGGAACTACTAGAGGTGTAGCAGGTGCAGTGACACTGGGGCCCGAGTGGGGGAGGGGCCAACAAGCAGCGCATCAGCAGGCTGCTGTGTATGTTTGGCTTTTTTTTTACCGGATGTTTAAATTGTCAGCCAGGGTGTTACATGTGTGAGGAGCAGGGTTGAAGAGCAGAGGCAGTGACAGACACTGTGCTAGGTTCGTTTCCTGCAGTGACTATCTTCAGCATTACGTTTTACGAATCCTAGCTATGCCTGCTTGTTATCTGCTGTCAGATGTCTCTGTCAGTGCAATGCTGTGGGGGAAGGTCATCAAAGCTGCAGACAGGCATCCGAGTAAGAGGGAGAATGAAGGGAAGCCCTGTGGAATGCCACAAGTTTCTTGTTTCAAGTTTTTGGTTGGTTTTGGTTTAAGCACATTCATTGTCAAAGAGGGCTGAAATGCATTGTCTAGCAGGTATGCAACCCTCTCTGACAGTCAAGGAGCTTAAGCAGTTTGTTTATTAAGTTATTTGTATTTTCTACTGTTTAGTCCTTAAAACTCTGCAAATAAAATCTTAAATAGCCTGTTTAGGGTTATATACACTTGGCAGTTGGTATTATGTTAATAATATCTAAATATTGCAGTTATACTTATGTAAAATGAATTTTTTATATACTGCTACATGAGTAATTATATATATACAGTATATATATATATATATATATATATATATATATATATATATATATATATATATATATATATTCAGTATATACAGATGGTATACTACTGCTCAAACTAAAAAACTCTGGTATTGCTGATCATCCGTTAACCTGGTTTAGATCATATGTATCAGATCGATCACAATATGTCTCTGTTTCTAACAGTGACTCCCTCCCTCTCCCAGTCACGTGTGGTGTTCCCCAAGGTTCCATTCTCGGCCCTCTACTATTCACATTATTTATAAATGATTTGCCTTATGTCTGCAAATCCTCAACTGTACACATGTACGCAGACGACACAGTAATCTATGCAATCAAATCTGGTCATGCCGCAGCTTGAGGCAGTGCTCCAAGACCAGTTCACAGAGGTAGAAAAGTGGATCTCAAAAAACAAACTCTTCCTAAACACTGACAAAACTGTCACAATGATCTTTGGAACTAGGCCTAAATTACACAAATTACAAAATTCCCATCTACGCATCAAAACAAAATCCAATTGCACGCTGACCGCAGTCCACTCTTTCAAATACTTGGGTATGTTCTTAGACCCTAATCTATCTTTTGGCGTCCACATAGAAAAACTTGCATCTAAACTTTATCCAAAATTAGGTGCCCTGTACAGAAACAAATCTTGCCTCAGCCCTACAGTAAAGGAAAAGATTGTACAGCAAATGCTGATGCCTTTCATGGATTACGGGGACGCAGTATATGCACCTGCACCGCAAACTCACCTTAATAAACTTAATACATTGTATAACTCGTTCTGCCGCTTTGTGCTACAATGTAACTATAAGACCCACCATTGTGACATGCTAAAAGAACTAAACTGGCTGACGCTGGAATCCAGACGCACCCTCCATCTTTCCTGCCTTGTGTTTAGGTGCCTTTCTGGAAAGCTCCCACCCTACCTGAGCAGAATGCTCTCCCCAGCTATTCCCACCTCCTATAACCTCCGATCCAGTACCAGCACATTATTTAGCTTGCCTCAAAACAAAAAGAAAGCAGCTCGATCCTCCTTTTCCTACCGAGCGCCACAGTTATGGAATGACCTCCCGCACACTTTCAAATCTTCATCAAGCCTAATATCCTTTAAGAGATCCCTCTCTACATATCTCAAAACAGAATGCACCTGTCATGGTTGATTATATATTTCTTACCTATTCTATGTAAAAATTTTGCATCTATTGTGTATTATTATTGTTTTTGAATTTTATTGTACCCTATTGTATCAATGCAATGTTTTGTGGACCCAGGACATACTTGAAAACGAGAGAAATCTCAATGTATCCTTCCTGGTAAAATATTTTATAAATAAAAAAAAAAAATATATATATATATATATATATATATATATACATATATATATATATATATATATATATATATATAGTGAAGATTGGAATAGCCGTATTAGTCCAGTAGATAAGATGCTCAAATACCAGAGTATTGCAGTATGCAGTGATACCTTTTTTTTATTGGACTAACATAATATTTCAAAGACAAGCTTTCAAGAGTTGTCCTCCCTTCCTCAGGTCTGAAGCAATACTGATCAATATGATATTGAAACACACTCCACACATCAGATGGAAGGGAGGGAAGGGGTGTGGGGGGTGTCATAAATAGCAGAGGATGTGTCTGAAGGAGAATATAGCTGAAATTAGCCAGAAATAGTAAATAAATAAAGGAGAGTAAATAAGCAAGATGAGAGGAAAACCAAAAGGAAAAAAATGGGGGGGGGGGGGGGGGGGCATGGCATGCACGAATAGAGCTACAATAATGAATGAAAACAAATGGATATAATAATGGTGAAATGAGAATGTAGAGAAAAAGAAACCAATATAAGACAATAAGATGAGGGATTATAAAAAGTTTTGGTAGTGTGTGAGAAAGCCAGAGTCTACATTAAGTCCTTCATTTCTAGTTTTGAAATGTGTGATCATTTTCTTCTCAAACGTCTTTGAAATTCCCTTTAAGAACTTGAGGTTTAGGATGGAGTGATCAGTCTGGGTGAAGTGATGACTAACAGGGGTACAATATTCATTTTCCTTGTGGTTCTTGATCGAGTGTCTGTGTAGATTCATTCTAAGATGCAGCTTTAGGCCAGTTTCTCCAATGTAGCAACCTTTATCACACACTGTATCTTGTACACCACATTAGCAGATGGGCACAAATAAAATCTTTTAATATTGTATGATGTGTTATTGTGTCTGGCTGTGTTGTTGTCACATACAGTATATGCTGACACAGTTTGCAGAGAGATTTGTTGCACAGTGCAGTGCACTGCACAATGCAACAAATCTCTCTACAACATATATGTGCAACAAATCTCTCTGCAAACTGTGTCAACATATAACAGCCAGACATAATGACACATCATACAATATTGAAGAATCTTATTTGTGCCCATTTATTATTATCAATAATAAATTCAGTAGGTGGTCCTGTGTACTCAGGATCAGAAGTTAATTTGGTTCTAACTGACTGTAAACCCAGGTCATGTGGAATAATAGTGTAAAGAATGGCCACATCCAGTGTGACTAGTAAAACATATTTGGCAAACAATTGAGCCTGTAGAAGTTTAATTAATTCAATTGAATCCAACAAAAAATATTTTGTTTTCTTGACTGTATCCTGTAAAAAATAAATAATATATTGGGCCACACCCTGATAAAGTGTTAACTTGTTCTTCAGATTTTGTCATCTATTTCATTATTTGTCCCTGTGGGAAGTATTATGTTGGCAAGACCTGTACCACTTTCAGGGAACATCTTGCCAATCATAAAAGTGCAATCAGGGCTGCTTATATAAAGAATGAAAGTGACCAACCTGTGGCGTGTCGTTTTAAAAAAAATGTCCACACAATAGCTATGATGCATACCATTTTAATTAATAGGGTCCCCCCACTTAGAAAATGTTGTAACAGAGAAGAGGAACTTTTAAGGAGAGATGCATTATAGATACAACTTCTAGGTACTATGTGCCCTAAAGGTCCTAACACCCAGTTGGACCTATCTTTGTGTTACTAATAATATCAAATCATATATAATCATTATTATATTTTTTGTATTATGTGCAATTTATTCCCTAGGGTCCGCTCTTACTGATTTGTAAGTAGGTGAATACATTTTATCATCAGGTGTTCCTATGGGGTATAAAGATTTGTTTGTATATGTAAACATCAAAGGATGTTTATGTCTTCCAACCTTTGATCAGTTTCTGATGACATTTTTGGTTTGGTGTCTGTCCCTTTAAATGTTTCTGACTAAGGGGCATATGTATCAAGCTCCGAATGGAGCTTGACGCCCCGTGTTTCTGGCGAGCCTGCAGGCTCGCCAGAAACACCAGTTATGAAGCAGATGGACACACATCGCTGGAAATCAACCCGATCGAGTACGATCGGGTTGATTGACACCCCCTGCTAGCGGCCTAATGGCCGTGAGTCTGCAGGGGGCAGCGTTGCACCAGCAGCTCTTGTGAGCTGCTGGTGCAATGCTGAATACGGCGAGCGTATTGCTCGCTGTATACAGCGAGGTCTGTCGGACCTGATCCACACTGTCGGATCAGGTCCGACAGACCATAATAACTAGAGGCCTAAGGCTCTACTACTATTATTATTATTATCATTTATTTGTATAGCGCCGCCAAATTCCGTAGCGCTGGGTACAGTGATAGGGGTATACAATGACAAAGATTTGTGATAAAATACAAAAACATAACAAAACTAAACAAATCTAGTACAGGAGGAAGAGAGCTCTGCTCCAGAGAGCTCACAGTCTATAGGTTTAGGGTGCAGAGACATAAGGTTGGGGTAGCTTGTTACAATGGTTGTATATGCATCAGTGAGTCAGGCAGTTCATGTACATGTTTTAGTTTGGTTCGGATGAAGGATGGAGGAGAGATGGTAAGCCTCTCTGAATAGATGAGTTTTCAAGGAGCGTCTGAAGCTATACAAGGTTGGATACAGACTAATGGAGCAGGGTAGAGAGCTCCAGAGGACAGGAGCAGCATGTGCGAAATCTTGGAGGCGGGAGTGGGATGTAGAGATAACAGAAGTGTAGAGACGTAGGTCAGAGGTTGATCGAAGAGGACGGGATGGGAAATATTTCATGATGAGAGAGGAAATATAGTTGGGAGTTAGACTGTTGAGTGCTTTGTAGGTTAGGGCTAATACTTTAAATTGTATTCTGGAGTGTATGGGGAGCCAGTGTAGAGACTGGCAGAGCGGAGCAGCTGATGTAGATCGTCAACTTAGGTGGATGATTCTAGCAGAAGCATTCATAAAAGATTGGAGGGAGGAAAGGTGGTGTTTTGGAAGGCCATTTAGGAGTAGATTGCAATAATCAATGCGTGACAAAATGAGGGTAATGGTATAAAGCAATGTGATGCTCAACAATGGATGAAATAAGCAACGTTGCAATGTAACATAGCGATGTAATAGGCAGATGATTTAGCAGATGATATTGCGAGTCAGGTTACAGTCATATAGCGTGAAAGTATGAAGACAGTTTTCATATATAGCCAAACAATGCTTGCTGCAGGGTGCCACCTTCTGAGGGATAGCCCTCGCTTCAAGGGGCCCACAGTGCAGACATATGCAAATGGAATGATCTCACAAGCTCAGTCTCCTATGTGCCTGTCAGCTGCAGTCGTATACTTGCAGTCCTCCAACGGTCCAAAGGGTATGCTTTGAGGAAGCCGCATTGAATTGCCCTGGAGGCGAAACACGTGCAAGCGTAGTTTACAGCATCACGCCTCAGCTAGGCCGGCTGAGGGCTCTGTACCCTTTGGACCGTTGGAGGACTGCAAGTATACGACTGCAGCTGACAGGCACATAGGAGACACAACGGACACATACTTTGAGGAACGGCTTGACCACTCTGTGATTTACTGGAACTGAGCGGTTGAGATCATTCCATTTGCATTTGTCTGCACTGTGGGTCCCTTGAAGCGAGGGCTATCCCTCAGAAGGTGGCACCATGCAGCAAGCATTGTTTGGCTATATATGAATACTATCATCATACTTTCACGCTATATGACTGTAACCTGACTCGCAATATCATCTGATAAATTATCTGCCTATTACATCGCTATGTTACATTGCAATGTTGCTTATTTCATCCATTGTTGAGCATCACATTGCTTTATACCATTACCTCTGCTGTCTCCTATGCAATACAGCCTGCAGACTGCACTTTACTTGCTGCACACTTTGATATATTTCTGAGACTGACTTGTCTTTTCAGATTAAAGGACACACTATCAATTGTTCTCTATGGACACTGTGCACTTTATTATTACAATTTCTATCTCCAAAGGCCATTGGTATTTAGGTTGTTCTTGCTATTACATATTTTTGATACTACTTGTTCTTTAATATTATTGATAAATTAAATTTATATGTATTTCGCTTAATATCTATGTTTGATGTCTATGCTTATAGATTAGGAGGGGCTCTCTATTTCCTTAGTAACATTGGTCAGACACTGACTTGTAGGGCTTATATTAATTATTCAGTATATTGATTTGTGCTGGCATAGAGTATTCTGTTCCCTTATTTTTTCCTTTCCCTGTTCCCAATTTTTTTTCCTCCCTTCCTTCTCTTCTTTATTGATTATACTTATTATTAATGCTACCGTGCACCCCCTAATACCATTACTTTAATATTACGGGTTAATCTACTATTTATTAAATTGGGATAGCTGACTATCTATACGCTTCTTTGTAAATAAATAAATTAAATTAACACAATACATTTATCTAAATTACAAAAAATGATAAACACTAAATTACACAAAATAAAAAAGAAATGATCAAATATTTAAACTAATTGCACATATTCTAATAGCCCTATCAAAATAAAAAAGCCCCCCCCAAATAAAAAAAACCCTTGCCTGCACTAAACTGCCAATGACCCTTAAAAGGGACTTTTGCGGGGCATTGCCCCAAAGAAATCAGCTCTTTTACCTGTAAAAAAAATAATACAAACAACCCCCCAACAGTAAAACAAACCACCCACACAACCAACCCCTTAAATAAAAACCTACCTAAAAAACCTAAGCTCCCCATTGCCCTGAAAAGGGCATTTGGATGGGCATTGCCCTTAAAAGGGCATTTAGCTCTTTTATGGTGCCTAAAGTCCCTAATCTAAAAATAAAACCCACCCAATAAACCCTTAAAAATACCTAACATTAACCCCCGAAGATCCACTTACAGTTTTTGAAGACCAGACATCCATCCTCATCCAGCCGGGAGAAGTCTTCATCCAAGTAGCAAGAAGTCCTCAACGAAGCCGGGAGAAGTCTTCATCCAAGTGGCAAGAAGTCGTCCTCCAGGCAGGCAGAAGTCTTCATCCAGACGGCATGTTCTATCTTCATCCTTCCGATGCGGAGCGGCTCCATCTTAAAGGCATCCGGCGCAGAGCGTCCTCTTCATACGGTCCCAGCCGTACACTATAGGTTCCCTTTAAGGCGTTCCTTCGAATTCCGATTGGCTGATATAATTCTATCAGCCAATCGGAATTAAAGGGTAAAAAAATCTTATTGGCTTATGCAATCAGCCAATAGAATTGAGCTTCAATCCTATTGGCTGATCCTATCAGCCAATAGGATTAAGCTTGCATTCTATTGGCTGATTCGGTCCCATGTGTGTCAATCCAGATTTACCGCATGGCTATTGGCTAAGAGATTAAATCATCTCTTAGGAAAAAAAAAAATTTTAGCCGTGGGCTGCTGTAGCAGCTAAAAACGGCGATCGATTGAAACAGATAAAGGAGCTTTCTACATGAAGTATCTTATAATTCATGAATGAAAGTCCCCTTTATTTGTTTCAATAGTCAATCCTAGCATTTGTACAACGCTATGATTGACTTTCACTTTAATTGCACAAGTTACTTATTAATAGATATAGGTAATAGCATAAGTGCTGGGAACAAATTAAAGGTTCATACATTTTAATATAACACCCTATATTCTCCAATCATTAAACCAGCAATAAACGAAAACTATTACCATTTAAACACATTTGCCATATGATACTAGTTAATGGTATTAGGAAAATGCTTCTTATCCTTTAACTGTAATAGATCAAAATCTGTAGGACAAATATAAGAATATCCGAATACTTTTAAATTGTATGTGTATAATATCACCAGCAACATGTCAAGATTATCATGTAATGCAAATATCAATAACTAAGGTCTAAAATAATAAAAGAAAAACTAATATATAAAAACTATTTTTATATAACTAAAATAACTGTGGAAAAAAACTAGACCATATAACAAAAAATGCAACCTTGAAACATGGAATTAACAAAAAGGAATATAAAGACAAATCTATAGGATGTATGGTCAGTAATGCAATCAATACAAGTATATAACAGAGATACAAACAACAACATATTTAGCTGTATGTGACCATATAGAATACCCACATAGTAACAATTAGTAGGGAATTAATTGGTCTCCTTAATTTCTGTTCAATCAAATAAATTCAGTAATCTCAATATTCATAAAATATACACTGAGTTAAGATTATATGAAAATCTTGTGTATAAATTGATAAATCTAATATATATAAATTAAACTAAATTAAATAGAGAACTGGTTCAAAATGATATATATAAAATATCATAGGTAGTGCCCATATTGGTTGAAGTGAATGTTTTGTATTGCTAGTATACTCAAAACTTTTGCATAGTATATGACGGCACTTATAAAAGCCCATTGAAGATTGCAACTGGTGTCCCATATTGCAATCAGCGGCCGAAAATCTTTTGCCAGTAATGTCACCTAAAGAGGGAGCTCTCTTAGAAATACATTTAACACCTTTAGAAACTATATCACAGAGAATCTTATCACCCCTAAGAATATTAAGATTATTAGTAATAATATTGCATATTTTTCTAAATTGTGTACTTTATCTATTGACAAATACAGTGTTATTCTCTATACTATCTGTAGAAGTAACCTTTTTGGGTAGAAATAGAGTTTCTCTATCAATGTGAGCCACTTGTCTATTGATGTTAATTAATTAATGTTTATCATAGCCCCTTTTCTTTAGTCTTTCTGTCAAGTTATGGGCTTCTATAGTATATGATTGAATGTTAGAACAATTCCTACGTAATCGTAGGTATTGACCCTTAGGGATGCATTTTTTAAGATGAGGTATATGACAAGAGTCAGCTCTAAGAATGGTATTCTTAGCAGTAGGTTTTCTATATGTAGTTGTTACAATATTGTTATTATCATCAACACTCAATCTTAAATCTAAATATTCAATAGTTCTCAAATTATGTTCGCTAGTGAATGATAGATTATAATCATTGTGGTTCATATAATAAACACCTGTATAGAATTATATTCTGTGGTACGCCAAATTATTATTAAATCATTGAGAAATCAACAGTACAGAATTACATTATCCTTAAATAGGAAATCATCTGCAAAGATGTGGCACAGCTCCATCCAGCCCATAAAAATGTTAGCATAGGTTGAGGCAAATTTAGCCCCATGGCTGTGCCACACCTCTTCAGATAATAAACACCCTGGTGTACAAAATAATTTTGGCGAAGCAAGAATTCAGTTACCTGTGTCACAAACAGTTTAAATTCATCACTATACTGGGTATATCTATGCAACATCTCACTAATAGCCTTTAACTCATGAGGTATGTTGGAATATAACGCAGTAACGTCAATTGTTATCCAACAATAGTTGTTCTTCCATTTAATACCATTTAGTTGAGTGATAAGATGGAGGAGTATCCTTAATATAACCTAAGGAGTATCCTTAATATAACCTGGTAATGCCTGCATAACAGGCTGTAGTATATAGTCCAACCAATCACCCAATCTTTCACATAAAGATCCATTGCTAGCAACAATTGGTCTACCCAGGGGTCTAATAAGACTTTTATGTATCTTAGGGGTAATGCGAAAGGCTGAAGTTATAGGTTCTTTAATCCAAATATACTCAGTAAGTTCAATATCCATAAAGCCCCTTTCTACAGCTGTATCTAATAAATCTTTAAGTTTATATTTAAATACACTTGTAGGATTAAACGTAAGTCGGTTGTAAAGTTTTTTTATCATTTAACTGTGTTGCTACCTCTTCAAGGTAGTCACATTTATTCAGTAACACTACAGCTCCACCCTTATCAGCTTGGGTTATTACTATTTTAGGATTAGTTTGTAGCTCTCTTTGTGCTGTCCTTTCCTTTTTAGTGAGATTATGATTTTCTATAATAGGCATATTAGATCTTGTGGTGTTGTAAAGTTCAGTCAGCTCTTTTTCAAATACTCTCTGATAAGTATCTATCCAATGATCTCCAATATGAATAGGATAAAAATAACTAGTGTCTTTAAATTTATATGGAGTGCATTTATTAATTAGTACATAATCGTTCCTTGCTGATTGTTGAGCAAGTGTGATCAAATTAGTTAAATCAGTTAGGTCTGTAATTATAAGACCTACTGAATGTGTGGTTAGTGTTGAGGGTTGTGACAAACTATTTTCTAACTCTTCTAAATTGTGAAAGTGCTTCTTCAAAACTAATTTTCTAACAAATTTGTTAGTGTCAATAAGTGTATCAAATAAATCAAAATTGTTAGCTGGTGTATATGATAATCCTTTATTTAATAGTGAAATGTGTGAATTAGATAGGTTAAGATCAGAGAGGATAACAACAGCTATTTCTTTGGTATTTTCCTTATCCTGCTGGGGTATCTAAAGGATTGTTCATCCTTTTTCAGTGTACTAGTTTGTTGTGGAATTTCACCAAGCTTTTAAGGTTCTGTCTAGGTGGTGTAGGCACTGTGGTGGGTGTAGAGGTAGATTAAGCTGAGGCCATACTAGCTTCTTGCTATGAGTCAGTATCAATGCTAGAGAAAGTAACTTTCTTGGGGGTCTGGTTATTAAAACTCTTTTTGCCCTTTTTATTTTATGTTTTTGGTATAGTTTTTACTATTTCCATTTTTACTATGTCTAAATGTGGACCTTTTGGGGTTAGTCTTTTGCCATGAATAAACAATGTCTAATTCATAGTCCTTATTATAACATAGTAACATAGTAACATAGTAACATAGTAGATAAGGTTGAAAAAAGACTGAAGTCCATCGAGTTCAACCTATACAAATCTAAAATACTTACAAAAAGCTCCAGTTAAGCTTAAATAACCCCATTAAAATGTGACCCATTTAATACTAGCAATCATATCCACAATTTTGTTTATATACAGAAATTTATCCAGACTATTTTTAAATGTATCTATGGTATTGGCATTCACTACCTCCTTTGGTAATGAGTTCCACAATTTTATTGCTCTTACAGTGAAAAAACGTTTCCGTTGCAGGAGATTAAATCTTCTTTCCTCCAACCTTAAATTATGACCTCTTGTCAGAACCAATTTTCTTGGAATAAAAAGAGCTTCTGCCATCTCTGTATATGGGCCTTGAATATATTTATATAAAGTAATCATGTCACCTCTCAAGCGCCTTTTTTCTAAAGAGAACAGACCCAGTTTGGCTAGCCTCTCCTCATAGGTTAATTTCTCCAATCCCCTTATTAGCTTTGTGGCCCTTCTCTGAACTTTTTCTAGTTCTGCAATATCTTTTTTAGCAATCGGTCCCCAGAACTGCACTCCAAACTCAAGGTGAGGTCTTACCAGGGCTTTATATAATGACAGAATTATGCTTTCCTCCCTTGAATCAATGCCTCTTTTAATACATGCTAGTATCTTATTAGCCTTTGAAGCCGCTGCCCTGCATTGTGCACTCATCTTTAGCTTGTTATCTATTACTACTCCCAAATCCCTTTCCTCCTGTGTTTGGCTAAGTCTTGTCCCAAACAACATATCCCTATGATATTTTTGTATCTTCCTATCAGAAAGGGTTATATCAAGCTATCAAGCTGGTTAATGGTCTCTTCTAGCTGTTTATTATAATCAAGATATTTTTGTGTCGTTTCAAAAGGTTTGTTTCCAAAATTGTGTTAACATCTGCCAGGATGGAATCTCTCTCCTGCTTTTTATATCTCAGCAAAGGTTTCATGCATATAATGGAGCAGTTGGTGAGATTGGTGTTCCATTCCACCATAAATTCTGGAATGTATAAAGCAAAGGAGGGATATTTCTTCATCCGCAGTTCCCTAGGTACTTTGTTCTCTGCTATGTACAGTTCTAAAAATGTAATGTCCCACCATAAGTTGGTTTCTCTATATCTTAGTTTTTCCAAATTTTTAAATACATTGACCATATTGTCTTCAATAATTGATTCACTAGTCTGCACATAGCCTCTTAGTGCAATTTCCATTATGTTTTTACGTTTGGCTTTGTCTATTACCCCTGTGGGAATGTAACCAGTTGCCATATTGGAAAGTGAATAAGAGTTAAAACAGGAGGATGACTTCCGTTGGGGGAGGAGTTTTGCAGTGTACATATCAGCCTCCCGCTCTCTGCCACTTACCTGGGAAAGCTTGCCGAGGTTTTTGAATGTGGCACTCTGCAGGGTCGCAACCTGCTTGAGAGTCTGAAGTCTATACAAGCCATCATGGCTGCAACTGCATTGCAGTACCAATTTTAAATTTTCCCTACAAGCTACAGCTCCAGCCAAGAAGGAGCTACAGACCAGTGCCGAAGCAAACAAGGAAAGGCTCCGTCCTGCGCGGTTGAGGCTTACAGCGGCTGGATAAGGTTTCCCAGCAGTTCCGGTGTTTGGTGCGTGAGTGTAACGAGAGTCCCTCAGAAGGTGAGGTGGTCCTGTCAGACCCGGGTACACTCCTAGACACCGCCCGGGGGAACCTGGAGACAAACCGTTTAGAAAATTCGGGAGCGCTTCGGCCATCTGACTACATGGCTCTTACCATCCAGAGCCGGCGAAGAGCGCTGTAGTGGAGCGCGAAGACTCACATCTATGTCAGGTCAGACCCCCTCACGGGCTTTGTGTATCTGTATAAGAGGCTTGGTCTTAGGCATGGTCTGAGGTGGAGAGCATATGAGAAGCTGCACGTTATTAACTGCTTGTATTATTTAAGCCCGTTGCCGTTTAAATCTTTCCTACTGTATTAGAGATATCTGCTGGAGAAAGGATAAGTAGCACTACAAGAGAGCACTATTATTTACTGGTTCAGTGAGAGGGTGCTGATCCCTGGCTTGGCGAGCCTGCTCTTTGTCTACACACAGACACATTGTCACTCTGTTACTCGAGCATGGATTTGCCGAGTCGCTCTTGTTGTGTAAACTCATCTGTGATTTGGAGATCTGCTACTAAGGAGGCATTGGGCAACCCGTCTCATCTTCCACAAGACTTTTTCCAGCATATCCAGTTTTTGAGAATACTTGCATCTTGCGGGGACACTAGCAAGAAAGTTCAGGTGTAAATTGACTATACTAACTTTGTTGCCAGTAGCCGCTATACAATAAAAGTTCACTGAACGGGGGGCAGAGTCAGATGCTGTGGCAGTCGCTGTGTTTGTGACCCCCCTAATCTTGCTGCCCTTGGCTCTTTAGTCCCCCGGTTGGAAAAAGGAAAGGTCTAAGGTAATAACTTCAGACGCTGAGGCTACTGCTAAGGGGTTTATAGATAAATCAGCCTGTCTAAGACGCACCGCCAGGGATAAGAAGTGTCCTTTTCTCTGAGGCTGTGGATTTATAGTTTTGTTTACTAAAATGTTATACTATATGTATTTTTCTTTGAGATGTTATAACACCAAGTTAGAAATGTAACATTCGGGTTCAAAATTCTATTTTTTGTTAGAATAGGGACTATATACTAATCAGAGGATGTTGGTGTGATCCTATTATTATTATTTTTAGGTATTTAAGTGTGCATTTAATAATTGCATAGACCCAATACTCTTAGGGTAACTGAAGATATAAAAAGACAAATAGAATATTAGAATGCAAGATAGTTAAAGGATTACTTTCTGTTATAATTTTTAAGCTAAACAACTAACATATTAAAGTTAATAAACATTAATTAAAACCTACTGACCTATATTTTCTCCAAAACGAAGTTTCATAACGTTCTAAAAGTTATATCTTTTATTCGCCGATGATGTCACGTTATCCTGCCCACTATTTTCAGCACTGAGTTTTCAAAATACTTAAACCAATAACTTTGTGTTTAAAGCGCCATTTTGAAAACTAGGTATTGTAAACGGATTGGTACAGAGCAAAGGATACACACGGTGTGGGTTTGGAAAACAATTAAATTTGCAGACAAGATTTCTGAAATACGGTAGAGATATGTTAATGAAATGCTATTGATAAAAAGCGTATTTGGGGTAGTTAGTTAGTAACAGGCATAGAAAATATTTACTTACAGTGGCCCTTTAAAGGTTAAAGTCCTCTCTAAGTAATACTTGAGCATTTTTAAACTATCTGTACTCTAACTGTTTCAATAACTTTAGGCATATTGCTTTACCTACCAATATCTGTGCATTGGTACTATTCTGGGTATTTATAATATACGTTCCCTTCTAGCGTTTATTAGAACTCTTCTGTGCGGACATCAATTAAGAGTGTTATACTACTTGTGTCGATTCAATATTCCGCTAATATAACAATATAAGAAAACAGAATTTATGCTTACCTGATAAATTACTTTCTCCAACGGTGTGTCCGGTCCACGGCGTCATCCTTACTTGTGGGATATTCTCTTCCCCAACAGGAAATGGCAAAGAGTCCCAGCAAAGCTGGTCACATGATCCCTCCTAGGCTCCGCCCACCCCAGTCATTCGACCGACGGACAGGAGGAAATATATATAGGAGAAACCATATGATACCGTGGTGACTGTAGTTAGAGAAAATAATTCATCAGACCTGATTAAAAAACCAGGGCGGGCCGTGGACCGGACACACCGTTGGAGAAAGTAATTTATCAGGTAAGCATAAATTCTGTTTTCTCCAACATTGGTGTGTCCGGTCCACGGCGTCATCCTTACTTGTGGGAACCAATACCAAAGCTTTAGGACACGGATGAAGGGAGGGAGCAAATCAGGTCACCTAAATGGAAGGCACCACGGCTTGCAAAACCTTTCTCCCAAAAATAGCCTCCGAAGAAGCAAAAGTATCAAATTTGTAAAATTTGGCAAAAGTGTGCAGTGAAGACCAAGTCGCTGCCTTACATATCTGGTCAACAGAAGCCTCGTTCTTAAAGGCCCATGTGGAAGCCACAGCCCTAGTGGAGTGAGCTGTGATTCTTTCAGGAGGCTGCCATCCGGCAGTCTCATAAGCCAATCGGATAATGCTTTTAAGCCAAAAGGAAAGAGAGGTAGAAGTCGCTTTTTGACCTCTCCTTTTACCAGAATAAACAACAAACAAGGAAGATGTTTGTCTTAAATCTTTAGTAGCCTCTAAATAGAATTTTAGAGCATGGACTACGTCCAAATTGTGTAACAAATGTTCCTTCTTTGAAACTGGATTCGGACACAAAGAAGGTACAACTATCTCCTGGTTAATATTTTTGTTGGAAACAACTTTCGGAAGAAAACCAGGCTTAGTACGCAAAACCACCTTATCTGCATGGAACACCAGATAGGGCGGAGAACACTGCAGAGCAGATAACTCTGAAACTCTTCTAGCAGAAGAAATTGCAACCAAAAACAAAACTTTCCAAGATAATAACTTAATATCTACGGAATGTAAGGGTTCAAACGGAACCCCTTGAAGAACTGAAAGAACTAGATTTAGACTCCAGGGAGGAGTCAAAGGTCTGTAAACAGGCTTGATCCTAACCAGAGCCTGAACAAATGCTTGAACATCTGGCACAGCTGCCAGTCTTTTGTGAAGTAAAACAGATAAAGCAGAGATCTGTCCCTTCAGAGAACTTGCAGATAATCCTTTCTCCAAACCTTCTTGTAGAAAGGATAGAATCTTAGGAATTTTTATCTTGTTCCATGGGAATCCTTTAGATTCACACCAACAGATATATTTTTTCCATATTTTATGGTAAATTTTTCTAGTTACAGGCTTTCTAGCCTGAATCAGAGTATCTATTACAGAATCTGAAAACCCACGCTTTGATAAAATCAAGCGTTCAATCTCCAAGCCGTCAGTTGGAGGGAAACCAGATTCGGATGTTCGAATGGACCCTGAACAAGAAGGTCCTGTCTCAAAGGTAGCTTCCATGGTGGAGCCGATGACATATTCACCAGGTCTGCATACTAAGTCCTGCGTGGCCACGCAGGAGCTATCAAGATCACCGAGGCCCTCTCCTGATTGATCCTGGCTACCAGCCTGGGGATGAGAGGAAACGGTGGGAATACATAAGCTAGGTTGAAGGTCCAAGGTGCTACTAGTGCATCTACTAGGGTCGCCTTGGGATCCCTGGATCTGGACCCGTAGCAAGGAACCTTGAAGTTCTGACGAGACGCCATCAGATCCATGTCTGGAATGCCCCATAATTGAGTTATTTGGGCAAAGATTTCCGGATGGAGTTCCCACTCCCCCGGATGGAATGTCTGACGACTCAGAAAATCCTCTTCCCAATTTTCCACTCCTGGGATGTGGATCGCAGACAAGTGGCAGGAGTGATCCTCCGCCCATTGAATTATCTTGGTCACTTCTTTCATCGCCAGGGAAGTCCTTGTTCCCCCCTGATGATTGATATATGCAACGGTCGTCATGTTGTCTGACTGAAACCTTATGAATTTGGCCTTTGCTAGTTGAGGCCAAGCTCTGAGAGCATTGAATATCGCTCTCAGTTCCAGAATGTTTATCGGGAGAAGAGACTCTTCCCGAGACCATAGACCCTGAGCTTTCAGGGATTCCCAGACCGCGCCCCAGCCCACTAGGCTGGCGTCGGTCGTGACAATGACCCACTCTGGTCTGCGGAAGCTCATTCCCTGTGACAGATTGTCCAGGGTCAGCAACCAACGGAGTGAATCTCTGGTCTTTTGATCTACTTGAATCGTCGGAGACAAGTCTGTATAATCCCCATTCCACTGTCTGAGCATGCACAGTTGTAATGGTCTTAGATGAATTTGTGCAAAAGGAACTATGTCCATTGTTGCAACCATCAATCCTATTACTTCCATGCACTGCGCTATGGAAGGACGAGGAACAGAATGAAGTACTTGACAAGAGCTTAGAAGTTTTGATTTTCTGACCTCTGTCAGAAAAATCCTCATTTCTAAGGAATCTATTATTGTTCCCAAGAAGGGAACTCTTGTTGACGGGGACAGAGAACTTTTTTCTTTGTTCACCTTCCATCCGTGAGATCTGAGAAAGGCTAGGACGATGTCCGTATGAGCCTTTGCTTTTGACAGGGACGACGCTTGAATCAGGATGTCGTCCAAGTAAGGTACTACTGCAATGCCCCTTGGTCTTAGAACCGCTAGAAGGGACCCTAGTACCTTTGTGAAAATCCTTGGAGCAGTGGCTAATCCAAATGGAAGTGCCACAAACTGGTAATGCTTGTCCAGAAAAGCGAACCTTAGGAACTGATGATGTTCCTTGTGGATAGGAATATGTAGGTACGCATCCTTTAAATCCACGGTAGTCATAAATTGATTTTCCTGGATAGTAGGTAGGATCGTTCGAATAGTTTCCATTTTGAACGATGGTACCCTGAGAAATTTGTTTAGGATCTTTAGATCCAAAATTGGTCTGAATGTTCCCTCTTTTTTGGGAACTATGAACAGATTGGAATAAAATCCTATTCCTTGTTCTCTTATTGGAACTGTATGTATCACTCCCATCTTTAACAGGTCTTCTACACAATGTAAGAATGCCTGTCTCTTTATTTGGTTTGAAGATAATTGAGACCTGTGGAACCTTCCCCTTGGGGGTAGTTCCTTGAATTCCAGGAGATAACCTTGAGAAACTATTTCTAGTGCCCAAGGATCCTGAACATCTCTTGCCCAAGCCTGAGCAAAGAGAGAAAGTCTGCCCCCCACTAGATCCGGTCCCGGATCGGGGGCTATCCCTTCATGCTGTTTTGGTAGCAGTGGTAGGCTTCTTGGCCTGCTTACCCTTGTTCCAGCCTTGCATTGGTTTCCAGGCTGGTTTGGGTTGTGAAGTATTACCCTCTTGCTTAGAGGATACAGAATTAGAGACTAGTTCGTTTCTGCGAAAGGGACAAAAATTAGGCTTATTATTAGCCTTAAAAGACCTATCCTGTGGGAGGGCGTGGCCCTTTCTCCCAGTGATGTCTGAAATAATCTCTTTCAAATCAGGTCCAAATAATATTTTACCCTTGAAAGGAATGTTAAGCAATTTTGTCTTGGAAGACACATCCGCTGACCAAGACTTTAGCCAAAGCACTCTGCGCGCCACGACAGCAAACCCTGAATTTTTCGCCGCTAATCTAGCTAATTGCAAAGCGGCATCTAAAACAAAAGAGTCAGCCAATTTAAGTGCTTGAACTCTGTCCATAACCTCCTCATACGAAGATTCTTTACTGAGCGATTTTTCTAGTTCCTCGAACCAGAAACACGCTGCCGTAGTGACAGGAACAATGCATGAAATTGGTTGTAGAAGGTAACCTTGCTGTACAAAAATCTTTTTAAGCAAACCCTCTAATTTCTTATCCATAGGATCTTTGAAAGCACAACTATCTTCGATAGGAATAGTAGTGCGTTTGTTTAGAGTAGAAACCGCCCCCTCGACTTTGGGGACTGTCTGCCATAAGTCCTTTCTGGGGTCGACTATAGGAAATAATTTCTTAAATATAGGGGGGGAACAAAAGGTATGCCGGGCCTTTCCCACTCTTTATTTACTATGTCCGCCACCCGCTTGGGTATAGGAAAAGCGTCGGGGGGCACCGGAACCTCTAGGAACTTGTCCATCTTACATAATTTCTCTGGAATGACCAAATTGTCACAATCATCCAGAGTAGATAACACCTCCTTAAGCAGTGCGCGGAGATGTTCTAATTTAAATTTAAATGTCACAACATCAGGTTCAGCTTGATGAGAAATTTTTCCTGAATCTGAAATTTCTCCATCAGACAAAACCTCCCTCATGGCCCCTTGAGATTGGTGTGAGGGTATGTCAGAACAGTTATCATCAGCGTCCTCTTGCTCTTCAGTGTTTAAAACAGAGCAATCGCGCTTTCTCTGATAAGTAGGCATTTTGGATAAAAGATTTGCTATGGAGTTATCCATTACAGCCGTTAATTGTTGCATGGTAATAAGTATTGGCGCACTAGATGTACTAGGGGCCTCCTGTGTGGGCATAACTGGTGTAGACACAGTAGGGGATGATGTAGTATCATGTTTACTCCCCTCATTTGAGGAATCATCTTGGGCAATATCATTATCTGTTGCATTACTGTCCTTACTTTGTTTGGACACTATGGCACAATTATCACATAAATTTAAATGGGGAGACACATTGGCTTTCATACATATAGAACATAGCTTATCTGATGGTACAGACATGTTAAACAGGCTTAAACTTGTCAACAAAGCACAAAAAAAGTTTTAAAATAAAACCGTTACTGTCACTTTAAATTTCAAACTGAAAACACTTTATTACTGAATATGTGAAAAAGTATGAAGGAATTGTTCAAAATTCACCAAAATGTCACCACAGTGTCTTAAAGCATTAAAAGTATTGCACACCAAATTTCAGAGCTTTAACCCTTAAATTAACGGAACCGGAGCCGTTTTTACATTTAACCCCTATACAGTCCCAGAATGAGGCTCTGTCTATAACTAGAAAGGTGTCCAACACAGTGCCTGCCGTTTTTCTAAACGTTCCCCAAGATTATAATACCAATAATTAGTTAGAATCTGCATAATATGCCTAGTAAAGCAATTGTTTTAGCCCAGAAAAATGTCTACCAGTTTTTAAGCCCTTTTTGAAGCCCTTTATTCTTTTATGTTTAACTAAGAAAATGGCTTACCGGTCCCCATGAGGGGAAATGACAGCCTTCCAGCATTACATGGTCTTGTTAGAAATATGGCTAGTCATACCTTAAGCAGAAAAGACTGCTAACTGTTTCCCCCAACTGAAGTTACTTCATCTCAACAGTCCTGTGTGGAAACAGCAATCGATTTTAGTTACTGTCTGCTAAAATCATCTTCCTCTTACAAACAGAAATCTTCATCCTTTTCTGTTTCAGAGTAAATAGTACATACCAGCACTATTTTAAAATAACAAACACTTGATAGAAGAATAAAACTACATTTAAACACCAAAAAACTCTTAACCATCTCCGTGGAGATGTTGCCTGTGCAACGGCAAAGAGAATGACTGGGGTGGGCGGAGCCTAGGAGGGATCATGTGACCAGCATTGCTGGGACTCTTTGCCATTTCCTGTTGGGGAAGAGAATATCCCACAAGTAAGGATGACGCCGTGGACCGGACACACCAATGTTGGAGAAAGGTTTATTTCAGTGAATTGTGTAGCAATAGCGGGTAGTTATAAAAATGTCTGTCCTTTTTTTTTTTTTTTATCTCCACCTAGGTTGTTTGCACCATAGTTTGGGTTGTTTTTTTTTCCTTTTTTTTTTTTTTGCACGTTTGGGAAATTTTTCCCCCTCTGTTTTCATTACATTATACTAGATCACCCTTCACTTTTTTCCTTACACCTGTTTTTTTTTTTTTTTTTTTTTCACTAGGTATGCATGAGGGGCATACTTCTAAAAAACAAAAAAAAAATAAGATTCCACTTCTGCATGAGTGTTGCGTGCTACAGGTAACAAGTAACAACAGTATAGAATAACAGCAAGTGAGTCCTGTTGGAATTCCGGTTGGTAATCAAGCAGTACAATACAGGTTATACATATATATATATATATATATATATATATATATATATATATATATATATATATATATATATATATATATATATATATAAAATACAACAGTTGTAAGCTACATGTATATGTGAGATATGTAAAAAAAAAAGCACAAACTATTTTTAAAAACATAAATAATATTTTTTCTTCCTCTAAACTGTGTGCTTTTTTCCGCAAACATCTTCTGGTATATACATAATACACTGGACCTTAAAAAAACCCTTTGTTTTATACATTTAACTATTTTTTTCCTTAGAAACATAACATCCAAGTATATATATATTTGTGAAATTGATTTGCAGATTTTCTTTGGTGCACTTTTTTTTCCAAAAACAATAAAATAATAAAAAACAAACACTTAACTTATTATTAGAAGGGGATGGGGACTTTTTATTTATGTATTTATTAATTATGCAGTTCTACTGTAATTAATGCCTACTTTGCACTTATTTTTATAAAAAGGACCATTAAATACAGAAAATTGCACAATAAAATAAATATATAAACACACAATAACACTTATTCTGCATTCAAATGAGCATTATAAACATTTCAAAGTTATTTAAAATTTCCCTTCCCCCTGCATCATGTGACAAACATCAGCTAAAGAGAAAAGCATGTACCTGACATCTTGTACTTTCTTATTTGAAGATGATGCGTTAGAAAGTGATCATGTTTAGCAATTATGTACATTTTTTTTTACATTAGTATGCTCTATGTTTATTCTGTAACTAATATTTACTGAATTGTCCCTTGAAATCCACAGAGGGAAATATATGTAGTTTGTTTTTGCTTAATACATCTGTAGTGGGGGGGGGGGGGGGTCTGAGTGCTGCTTTTTATGGCACCCAGGGCATTGGGCTATTCCTCCTGTTGGTAGAATCCCCTGTGGACTGTACCCCATTCATCTTCATTCTGGTGGTCCAGCATTCTGTTCTCCCCTGACATTCTTCTCTTTCTTTTCATTGCTGGCATATGCAAACGCTAAATCCACACAGGCCATATCTTTGATAGTTTCCTTATATATTGGTTTATTAGGTTAATTAATTTCAAGTGAGTGTGTAGCAATGTGAAATTATATGATTTTTTAAAAAAATAAATATATATGTATATATGTGTATTTATGTGTTTTTTTTAAATAATATACATATATATATATATATATATATATATATATACATATATATATATATATATATATATATATATATATATATATATATATATATATATATATATATATATATATATATATATATATATATACATATATAAAGCACACAGAAAACCTGGCACTCACAGAGGGCACATGTTAAGGAGTTATTATGCAAATACTGTGACTCTGTTTGTTTATGGTAATATTGCATTGCCTTATACTTCCTGTTTCCTGTTTCTACCTCTGACCTGGATGTAGTTCTTTAGTTCAATATGATTCCTCACACTAACAGCTTGTAGTGTCTTTATTTCTATACATGAAACATGGTATCAGAAGTAACTAGAATCAGGACTGAGCCTCTTGCTTGGAGTACAGCAGCTTAAGATACAGCCCAGCTTTGAGAGTTACAGCCAAAAACATTTTTTTTTATGATATTTAAGATCTTAGAGACTTAAAGACAATATGACTGCCATGAATTGCATACCTCCCCCAGAGGAAATGAGAATCAGTGGTATTGCAGCAGCAATTGGGAAACTTTCAGAGCTGAATTTGAAGATTATTTCCTGGCTACAGGGTTGAATGAGACATCTGCAGCAGTGCAGGCAGCAACTCTGAGAAGAGTCATGGGCAGTGAATGCAGGCATGTGTATAAGCACAATCTGACCCTCACAGCAGAGCAGCAAGAGAATGTTACAGCCATTTTAGATGCACTGGAAGCTTATTTTAAACCTGCTAAAAATGTTATATAGGAAAGGTATATGTATGGGTGCTGCAAACAAGAAGAGTGAAAATCTCTTGATAACTTTGTTACACGCTTGAGAGAAAAGGCAACAACTTGTGAATATGGTACTCTAAGGGATGAATTAATAAGGGACAGAATTGTTCTTGTTGTAGCTAGTGAGAGCACATGCAGGCGTCTACTAAGAGAAGATGACTTAACTTTAAACACAGCCATTGAAACATGCCGTACAGCAGAGCTCACCGACAGACGTCTGAAAGTTATGGAACAGGACAGACAGCAGACCGACAGCATAAACATTACAATGCAGCGACAACACATAAGCAAACCGCAGCAACAAAGCCGCCAGTTTAGCACAAATGCTGCAAACCCTACAGCATGCAATTATTGTGGGACTGTGCATCAAAGAATTAAAGAGCAATGTCCAGCTTATGGGAAGTCTTGTAGGTCTTGTGGAAGAACAAATCACTTTGCTAATGTTTGTTTTTCAAGTAAAAGACAGCCATCACTTGGAAAGGTACACAACATTGAGAACACATCATGTGAGGAAGAGCCACACTCCATTGAAGTGATATACAGTAGTGAATTGATCAACACTGTGCAAGCCAGAGGAAAGAAATGGTTTGTCACTTTAAATTTAAATAATAAACTCCAATCCTGCAAGCTCGATTCAGGAGCAACATGTGATGTAATGTGTTTGAGAGACAAAATGAAGTACGTCTACTGCAAAGTGACACCAGACTAAAGTTATACTCAGGTGAGCTTATGAAATATCTAGGACTCTTCAGGACAGAATGAGTAATACATGGAAGGACACACAAGCTAGAGTTTGAAATTGTGGAAGCCTGCCAAAAGCCACTGTTGAGCGTCTAGGGCTGATGCATTTCTCTATCCCTGCAGAGCTCAACATGATGGACAATCAATTCAAAGGGCCCTTGACAAAACATTTGCTATTAAAGGAATTTAGTGATGTTTTTACTGGGTCACTAGAATCTGTACCAGGGGAAGTTCATTTTGACCTTGACATGAGTGTCGCTCCAGTACAATGTGCACCGAACAATGTGCCAGTGGCCATAAAACAGGCAGTTAAGTTGCAGCTTGACCAATATGAGACTGATGGACATTTAGCAACAGTGACTGAACCAACTGATTGGATAAGTAACATGGTGATTGTAAAGAAGCCTGATAAGTTAAGAATATGCATAGACCCCAAATTCTTGAATCAGGCACTGAGGCGATCTCACTACATCATGCCAACTCTCAAGGATGTTTTGTACAAGCTGCCTAAGGCATGTCTATTCACGCTTGTTGATGCCCATGATGCATTTTTACAATGTAAGTTGGATAATGCATGTAGCTACATGACAACCTTCTGGACTCCCTGGGGCAGAAAAAGATGGCTCAAGTTGCCTTTTGGAGTATCAGTTGCACCAGAGGTGTATCAACATAAACAACAACATCTATTGGCTGGACTCAGTGGTATCGAACCAATAGTTGATGACATCCTTGTGGTTGGCTGTGGGGACACAGATAGGGAAGCAGAGCAAGATCATGATGGTAAACTATTGGAACTAATGAATCATTGTAGGCAGGTGAAACAACTACTTGGCATGAAAAAACTGGAATTCAAGGTCAAAGAGGTCCACTTCCATGGATACATACTGTCCTTTGAGGGATTGAAGGTTGACCCAGAAAAAATCAGTGCTATTCTGGATATGCCACAGCTGGCGAATGTGAAATCCCTGCAGTGCTTCATAGGATTTGTTACCTACCTATCAAAATTCCTACCACACCTCTCAGAGGTTTGCGAGCCATTGAGAAGGCTCCTGGACAAGGATGCATTTTGGCATTGACTTCCTAAGCAGGATAATGCAGTGTAGGACATTGAACGTTTGGTCACAGATACAGTCCTGAAGTACTATGACGTTACAAAACCTGTAACTATTCAAAGTGATGCAAGCAAAAGTGGACTAGGATGTTGCCTATTGCAAGCTGACCAGCCTATCGCTTTTGCTTCAAGGGCACTGACCCTTACTGAGCAAAACTATGCACAAATCGAAAAGGAATGTCTGAGTATTGTGTTTGCCTGCCAGTGCTTTTATCACTACCTCTATGGTCGTGATGAGATCACGTCAGAAACTGACCATAAGCCTCTGATATCTATTTTCAAGAAACCACTTTTGTGTGCACCAAAACGTCTACAGAGCATGTTGCTCACGTTACAAAATTATTGCCTAAATGTTGTCTATAAACATGGACCTGAAATGTACATTAGTGACACTCTTAGCATAGCTACAGCAGCAAGTGTAGGCTGACCATATTGCCGCTTTAAGAAGGAACACATATGAAAAATACATATGTGAGGGTTCTTATACAAAACTATTTCTTTAAACAGCCCTGAAAACAGCCCTGACATGTATTTTTCATAAGTGTCCCTTTTTAAAGCAGCAATATGGTCAGCCTAAGCAAGTGGTACACCTGAGAGTCCACAAAACACAGTTTGCAATGTTCAACAGGATCTGGATGTCCTGTCGCAGATTAATCATTCAGACTATTTAAACGTCACAGACCAACGAATGCTTCAGATAAGACAGTACACAGAAATTGACGAGAGTTTGCAAGCACTTAAGTATGTTGTTCTTAATGGTTGGCCAGATTCAAAGGCAGAGGTGCCATTAATTTTAAGAGAATATTGGACTTTCTGAGACAAAATCGGCATTCAGGATGGAGTACTGTAAAAAGGGGGCAAGGGTCACAATTCCTAAATCATTAATATTGGAGATGCTGACGCGTATTCATGCCAGTCACATTGGTGGTGAAGCATGCTATAGACAAGCACGAGATACCCTATATTGGCCTAACATGCAAAATGAGATTAGAAACTTTGTTAGCCATTGTTCAACATGCAATGAATATGCGCAGGCACAACAACCCATGATATCACATGTGCTGCCCATTGGCAAATTGTAAGCATGGATTTACTGAATTATGCTGGGCAAGATTTTCTACTAATCGTTGATCACTATTCTGACTTTTGGGAGATTGAGCTCCTTCCCGACCTGTCTGCTGTAACTACAATCAAGCGTTGTAAAGCACAGTTTGCACAACATGGACAGCCCGACAGGGTAATCTCAGATAATGGACCTCAGTTTGCATGTGAGCAATTCAGACGGTTCTCTACAGATTGGGGGTTTGAGCATCTTACCTCTTCCCTGCAGCACCCTCAAGCTAATGGCAACGTGGAATCAGCTGTAAAGATAGTGAAGAATATTTGCAAAAAGGCCAAGTATGAAGGTAATGACCCATGGAAAGCCATTCTACATTGGAGGAACACCCCAACTGAAGGCATGGACAGCAGTCCTGCACAGCGCTTGATGTCAAGGAGGCTGAAGACTTCATTGCCAGTGGCAAATAAATTACTTGAACCTTGTGTGGTAACAGGGGTACTGGAGAAGCTGCGACGGAGGAAACAGATCTCCAAACTGACATACGATGTGTCTGCCAAAGACGTACCTGAACTAAGCATTGGAGAGCCAATCCGTATGAAGCCGCTCCCTGGTGACAGGACTGGTCTCTGGAGACTGGGTACCTGTGTTCAGTGGGTTGCTCCTCGCTCATATCTTGTGGATGTGGAAGGCAGTCTCTACCGCCACAATCGAGTGGACCTGTGAGTGGCAGAACATCTCACCACACAAACCTATAAGCATCCGGCACTTGAGCATTCCAAGGCTCTCAATGCGCCTAGTCCTGGACCACATAAGCAAGGCAGAGATAATACTGCTGTAATATCAGAAGGATACAATGAGGATGCCATAATGCAGCCATAATGCAGCCTCTTATACCAGCAAGTTCTTCCGTGCCAAACACACCAGCAGGGAAAGAGGGCAACTCCTTAACACCTTCTGGAGCTGAACAACTTTACCCAGGCAAAATCTCTGTGTCCTTGCGTAGTGGTCGAGTTTCAAGACCACCAGATAGACTCAATCTGTAGTGTATCTACCAGTAATGTAGTATGTTATGTTTAAGACTGATCAGGATCTGTTTTAGGTAAATTGTTAGCAAATTTTGGATTGAATGTAAAAAGGGGAGATGTTATGGAGTTATTATGCAAATACTGTGACTCTGTTTGTTTATGGTAATATTGCATTGCCTTATACTTCCTGTTTCCTGTTCCTACCTCTGACCTGGATGTAGTTATTTAGTTCAATATGATTCCTCACACTAACAGCTTGTAGTGTCTTTATTTCTATACATGAAACAGCACACAGTAATGTTTAAAAGCAAAAAAATGGGAAAGTCAGCTGCATTTGGCACCAAACGTTCAAGCCCAGGACCACATCAAGGTCTCTCCCTTCCTAGGTCTCTAACAAGCACCCACACAATGCATATTTTCAAACAAACCAACTGGGAACCTCCCATGATTGAACTGGGTACACATCCTTACTCACTGTGAACCCCACAGCCCTGACCACAGACAGACAGCTGTACAGTTCTAAGCAACCCAAACCCATTTTGCACCAAACCTATTTTTGCTTTTAAACATTACTTTGTGCCTTCTTGTGAGTGGCAGGTTTTCTGTGTGTTGTTTTGATAATCTTTGTAAGTTTCTCTATGGGCCTGTCAACCAGGCAGCTTAGGGGTTGACTGCATGGGTTGTTGGGAACTTAAAAGCTGTCTGTAAGTGTTCAGGTCTGTGGACTTTATGGTGACTTAGGATGTGTACCCAGTCTAGTCCTTTCCTGCGTTGTGTTTTGTATATATGCACTTCCTCGAACTGTCAGACCCCCCAACCTCTCCTCCTTTAAACGCTTCCTAAAGACCTTCTTGTTCAGGGAAGCATATCACCAAATCAGTAACTAATGAATTTTGCTTGCCTTATAGTTGCCCTCATCTAACTCCACACTAACATCATTCCCACCTTTGCAGTCCCCACCTTCTGTTTCTCACCCTCCTACTCATCTAGATTGTTAGTTCACATGGGAACAGCCCCTCCCCCTGTATTTGTTTGTTAAATTTTGTCTGGTGTCTCATATTGTACTGTCCTTTTATCTTTGTTACCCATGAACAGCGCTGCAAAATCTGTTGGCACTTTATAAATAAAGAATAATAATAATGTAAGTGCAATATTTATGCACTGCTTTTACTCATTGTAATTAAAAGGATAGTAAACACCAAAAATGTTATTGTTTAAAATGATAGATATTCCCTTTATTTACCATTCCCCAGTTTTGCATAATCAACACTGTTATAGAAATTTACTTTTTACCTCTGTAATTACCTTGTATCTAAGCTTCTGCTGACTGCCTCCTTATCTCAGATCTTTCGACAGACTTGTATTTCAGGCAATTAGTGCTAACTCTCAAATAACTTCATGTGCATGAGCACAGTGTTATCTATATAAAAAACATGAACTAACATCCTCTAGTGGTGAAAAACTGTCAAATGAAGAGGCAGCCTTCAAGGGCTTATAAATTAGCATATGAGCCTACCTATGTTTAGCTTTCAACTAAGAATAACAAGAGAACAAAGCAAATTTGATGATAAAAGAAAATTATAAAGTTGTTTAAAATTACACACCCTATATAAATCATGAAAGTTTAATTAGGACTTTAATATCCCTTTAAACTAATTTTTTTTTTTTTTTTCAAATGACATTTTTTTATTATGAAACTATTACACAACTTTTTCATCAGAATGTTAATTTACAATGAATAACACTTATAAACATGTTATTTAGTTTATGCTTGCAGTGTAGTGTATTTATAAATGGCAGTTATAAAATTAATCAAAATAAAATATCAATGTTTAAGCAAATACAAACTACACAACCAGATTTCCATGGTATAATGTATATATAATTTAATAAAGGGACATGTTATTCTTGATATATACTTTTTATTGAAACAAAATGGGTACAGTTTAAAGACAAAGAAAACATCATATTGCAGTCATATAATAAAATGTATAATTATATCTCCATCTTAATCTATCAATAGAGTTCAAACAAAATAAATTCTCATACCCATAGTGAGATTTTCACAGAATTTTAACCTTACCACCTTTCTTTCCAAAGTGGGAGAGGGTGGAGGGAATCCATTCATCCACTCATATCACAGACAATAAGGGGAAAGAAAAAAAAAAAAAAAAAAAAAAGGGAGAAATACTCTCTGTAACCCCACTCCTCTTAACCATCCCTTCTCCCCATATTACCTATACTTTCCGCACCGCCCACTCGGGCTAAGTTTATCTCAAATCAATACCATTCAGTTGGGAAGACCCCCGTCAAAATCAGAATTTCAAAATATTCTGTCCTTCTAAAATTAGAGATAAGAGAAAACTGGATATCGCGTGGGTAGGATAAAATTACTCTTAACCATTTTGCAAAAAAGGCTTTAATTTTTCTTTTTTGTGTAATTGAAATAGTCAATTGTTCAAAAATTAGTTGTGCATATATTGAATTTATGAAACAAGACATAGGGGGAGCCTTTTTACTTTTCCAGTATTTTAATATTAAGTTACGTCCCAGTAGGATAACTGTATTAACGAGGTTAGTATTATCTCTATTGTTCTCTATAGTGGAAGGAAAACGGAATTTAAGTTCCATTTAGTCATTTTCATTGGTGTCAGATAGGCATTGTTAATTAGCTTTATGTGTGATTATTTCCAGGCTGTAGAGATAGTAGCCCTTTTAACCCACTTAAAACTTGATTTTAGCATATCTATAGTCATGTTATCTCGGATAGACCCTCAGTTATTATTTGGCCCTGTTTAGCAATCATAATTTGATATAATAAGGCAATACTATGTTTGCCTGATTTATAATATGTTAAATATGTTTCAATTTGCCCCCATCCTTCAGGTTCTGGGTATGCTATTTTATTTTCTGCTATAAAGTGTCTAATCTGCAAGTAAGCAAAAAAGTTTTTGTTTGAAAGATCAAATTCTCTAGCAATGTCCTCAAATGATCTAATCTGACGAGAATTATTTAAACATTGATAGACATATAATAGGCCTTTTTGAGACCATTCATTGTAAACTTCATAAGATAAGCCTGGCGTGAATTTTGGGTTACCTCGTATTGACAGGAGGGGGGATATTTCAAAATTGAGATTAAGTAAATTATTCAATTTCTGCCATGCTTCAATCGTATTGCGAATTAATAACACCTTTTTAATATCCTTTGGGAGATGTGCTGTCGGGCAATGCAACAGGGCTTTCAATGTATATGGGGCACAGAGTTGTTCTTCCAGATACACATGTGTCAGATGGCTATCTTCTGTTACCCAGTCAAATGCAAAACGAGCTAGAGTGGCTATGTTATATTTTTTGATATCGGGAAAAGATAAGCCGCCTTCATCAAATCTGAGTGTTAATTTTGCTATAGATAGCATATGTCTTTTATTATTCAAAAAAAAATTTAGCACACTCTCTATTAAACCTTTTTATATCTTGACTCTTTATAAATAGTGGCAGATTTTGCATAATATACATTAATTGAGGGAACAATATAGTTTTTATGATCATTACCTTAGCCGAGAGAGAAATAGGAAACGTGATCCAGCGCTGTAATTTCTCTGTAACTTTTTTAAAAAAAGGAGAGTAATTTAGTTTGTACCATTGGTTTGGATCAGCATGAAAGTTTAGTCCTAAGTACTTAATGCTTAAAGACTCTTGGAAAGGATGGTCTTGTATACTTTTTTTCATCTATGTAACCAAAGGATTTCAGACTTATTAGCATTAATTTTATAACCTGAAATAGAACTAAACCTATCGATGATATTTAAGGTCTGTGGTATGTTCCTCTCCGTATTTCTGATGTATAATAATAGGTCATCTGCATATAAAGATAATACTAATTTCTCCTGTCCTAATCTAATACCTTGTAGTTCTTGTCGCAATATGACAGCCAGGGGCTCTATAGCGAGATTGAATAATAGCGGGGAGAGTGGGCATCCTTGTCTCATTCCCCTGTGTAATGTTAGATTTGAAGTATAACTACCATTAATTACAATGCTGGATCGAGGATGGTCATATAAAATTTTAATAAATTGTGCAAAATGACCTGAGAAGCCAAAGAAATTTAAAGTCGAAAATAGATGATCCCAGCCTACAGAATCAAATGCCTTTTCGGCGTCGATTGTAATTAGCGCAAAGTCCTGGTTGTCTGTTCTTCTCTCAGATGTTTTATTCCAGAAGTGCTCTAATACTAAAGCTACTTTCCTGGTGTTCTTGGTAGCGGATCTTTGGTACATAAAGCCCGTTTGATCACTATGAATGATGGGATCAAGACAAAATTTTAATCGGTTCGCAACGATGTGAGTTAATAACTTATAATCTACGTTGAGTAGTGAGATAGGCCTATATGACTTAGGATCTAGAGGGTCTTTCCCTTTTTTCAAAATCAATGATATGATAGACTCTGCGAAATATTTTGACATACTTATACTATCTATATAGTATCCATTAAACAGTAAAACTAAAATATCTGCTATTTCTGATCTGAGTATTTTATACATTTCAACAGGTATCTGATCCGGACCAGGGGCTTTGTTGACTTTAGCAGTATTTATAGCTTCCTGAACTTCTTCTTTCGTAATAGGTCTATTAAGGGCGCTAACTGCTTCTTGAGATATTTTAGGCAAGCTAATCTTATGCCAAAAATTATTCTTGTTCTCCATATTAACTTCTTTTGCTGTGTATAAGTTTTGGTAATATTCTAAGAAAACATTTTTAATTCTTAGTTGGTCAGTAACTCTATTTGTCCCCTCATAGATTGCTTCTATTGTATTAGATTTTTTCCTGGCCTTATCTAGCCTGTATAAAAATTTGGCCGACTTCCCGAATTGACCTTTATATTTAATGTTTATTTTAAGTTCTTCCCGGGCAACTTTTTGTTTGATAAAAATATCTCTTTCTGCTTTAGCTGTTTTATATTTGTCCCCAAACTGCTTGGAGGGGTTGTTAATATATTTACAATATGCATTCTTTACTTGTTTAGCTAAAAGAATTTCCCTTTCCTGCACTTTCCTTTTTTTTGCGATCATATAAGCTTTAATATGTCCTCTTAAAAAGGCCTTAGTGGTTTCCTAAAATATTTCTATTTTCCCTTGATACGCTCTGTTTAAGGAGTCGTATTCTCTCCATTTATTTTTAAGCCAGTTATTGAATTCTATATTATCTACTAAAAATTTTGGAAAGAAGAAATTATTTCTTTCTCTATTCAGGGTTGGCGATAAAAAATCTAAAGAGATAATTGCATGGTCTGAGATCAATATGTCCAATATTTATGCCTTAATTTCTAATTTAATTAAAGAGCTGGACAACAAAAAAAAATCTATCCGAGAAAAGGAACCATGGCTTTTGGAATCACAGGTGAAGGACCTTGTATCCTGATGCTGCAATCGCCATATATCATGTAACTTTAGATTTTTACATATTTGTTTAAAAAAATTTGCCTTCTGTTTGGAGAAGGCAGACTTTTTAGAAGAGCTTTTGTCCAGCTTTTCTGTAGGGGTTAGGTTAAAGTCACCCGCTAGAATTATATTCTGTCCGTGAAATTTGGTTAGCATAAAAACTAAATTATTCCAGAAGCTGGGTTCTATATTATTAGGACCATATACATTACAGATCAGCAATTGAAGTCCATCCACCTGTATCTCCAAAACTACCCATCTCTCTTGGGGGTCCAGAGTTATATTCAAAATACTATAAACTAGTTTTTTATTTATCAAGATGGCAACTCCTCTTTTCCTTCTGGAACACGGTGTAGCTATTACCTCCCCAACCCATTTGCTTTTAAGTTTCATAATTTCCTTCATTTTTAGATGAGTTTCCTGTAATAAAACTATATCAGGATTGTGTTTGCCCAGTTGCCTGAGTATTGTTTTCCTTTTGGTTGGGGAGGTGATACCCCCCACATTCCATGATAGACACCTAATGTTCCCTTTTATTTATAATACATCTTGATCTGTACGGGGAGAAAGAGGGCAAAAGAAAAAAGAGAGAGAAAAAAAAAGAGGAAGGGAGAAGGGGGTAGAGAAAAAAAAAAAAAAGGGGAAAGGGAAACATCCACACCATCATTCATACTACCATGTGAACAACAAAAAATCCACAGCCCAAGCACAATAAATTTTGCCAGTGCCTCTAGCATATAAATCAGCTTAAATAGAGGCCTATACAGCATAAATACAGAGTATATACTTTCAGTTCCAACAGATATTTTGACATCCACCATAGGTGTACACAAATTAGATTACCTAGAATATCTTCCTTAAATCTTATGTGAGAGATATCTTGTGTTTTTTGAAGTACGCTTTAACTTCTTCTAAGTTATCTAGTTTAACTGTACCATCCTTCTCTTCTATAAAAAATTTTGCTGGATACAATAATTTTGCTAAAAAGCCCTCTTGTATCAACTTTGTGCAAAAGGGTGCCATCTCTTTCCTCCTAAAAGCTGTATCCGAGGAGTAGTCTTGGAAAACTAAGATTTTTTTTTTCCCCGATATGGAAATTTTCAGTTTTTCTATATGTTCTAAGAATATTTATTTTATCCTGAAAGTTCATTAATTTTATCAGGATTGGCCTATAGGTGGTTTTCCCACTGTCTCTAGTTCTAGGGGGGCCCAATTTGTGAGCCCTTTCTATAGGTAATGGCACCTGCATGATACCTAAGGCCTGAGGGAGAGTTGTCGATGCAAATTGTAGAAGGTCTTTATATTGGTCTGTCTCAGGCAATCCTATTATTTTTAAATTGTTCCGCCTAGAGCGGTCTTCTAAATTATCTATCCTGGCCATCAATATTATATTTTTCTTTTCAAGGTCTAGTATTCTTTGGGAGTGATTATTAGATATATCTTCTACTGTAGATACTCTGTCTTCTACTTCTGCAAGTCTATTGGCCAATACTATTAATTCTGATGATAACCCAGATATTTGATTTTTAAGTGATTCAAATTGGGGCATGAAAATATCACTGAGCTGGGTAATTAATGGTTGTTAGTCTGTTTTTAGATTTATTCCTTCACTAGAATTTTCCATCATAGCGTCCGATGTACGTGTCTTTCTGTCTTTTATTTTAGGAGGCATGGTCGGTGAGAGTGTATTGTGAGGAATGAGAAATGTTTCCATATATTTCTCGTGTCTGTGCGGGATGGAATAGGATTAGCCACATATACGTGGCCAAACTAGCAAAAACTATACGTGCCTAAGGGGGGATATGCCCCACTTGTGGAAGTATATAAAGAAAAGTGTGAAAAAAAAAAATAGGGGTGCAGATAATGTGCAGTCAATACAGTGATTTAAATGACCATGACTATGACTGTTGCCTAGTACATCGTACCCTAAATTTAAAAGAGAATTTTTAAGAGAGTTTACTCTATTGCTCTTACTACTGGACTATAAGGGGTAAAATGGAAACCTACTTCTGCTAGAAAGGATGTAAAAATTATTTATAATTTTTACTTAAATTTAGAGCCCCTGATACCACCTTAAATGCTTAGGCTAAGTTGTGTTGTAGTGTCAGTTTAAGCCAGTTTCCTTAAATTAATCCTATAGTGGGGTATCCTTTTGGCTGCGATCAACCTGTTAATGTCTTTTACTCAGTAATCATTATTTAGCTTTCAATGTAATATATAACCCTGTATTGGCCTTAATAGTTTAGCATGAGATCCAGGTATTAAGCACCTACATTCGCTTCCTTCTACAGAGCCTACTTAGGCTGATATTTCCATATGTTATCCGTTTAAGGATCTATAAAGCGATGGTTGAGGAAGTAACAATTTTAGTACCTTCCCTCTTATATTTCCTTATCTAAAGCAGGACAATATTATATCCAATATACAGATGTTTCTAATATACTAGGGTTATAACATTAATTCTAATGCCTATATTTTGGAGTATTTTACCACAGACTCCTTCAAATAGCCCAGAGCTTAGTCTAGCTATCTCAATTTATCTTATTGCTACAGATATTTTATAGTCATATGTTATCTGTCGTCTTTTTACCCTATTAGCATTTAAACATGTAAATTATATAGATACAGTCTGTGCCAGATGTCTATCAATGATTCTAAATTACCTGACTTCTCTAAGTATCTACATCAGGGTATAAGCTCATAACTTAAATCAGTATAATCAATCTGTCATAGTATTTTCAAACGCTAACAGGAGAACATACATACAGATTCAAATTTACAAAATAGACTATATGGCAAACAAGCAACAATTTCCAGATTATATTGCCACAATATATATAAAATAACCTGATTCCCACTTATTATTGTATCTGTGAAAAAAAAGAAACAATTTGTTGCCATCCACAAAACAACTGTGAGTAATCTAAAGAGTCTCGTTATAATATAATGGTTGTTACAGGGAAATTTATAGGCACAAGGATTAAGGCAACGTTTGTATATCTGCAAGCAGAGTGTTGAGACCTTAAAATAGAAGCTTCAGTGAAGGAAAAAAAAGTACTTGCGTGGTGGAGATTTTGAATATTTTTTTTTCTCCTTGCTCAGAGTAGATCTAGATGTGGTAGCTTGGCCCAGTATAGGTAACTGTAGGCCCTGGGCAGTACTCCTTCAGAAAAAATAGACTCTATGCCCAGCAGTTAACTCTGCGGTAGTCTCTGCAACCCAGGATTTTGCTAGTAGGGGTAGGTCCCGGTGTTTCACTCCAATAAGACTTAGCTCTAATTGCCCCCTCGGTTCCAACTACGGGAGGTCTTCTTTTCCCACAGCAGCAGCGACCTCGCCATCCGGTGCTTCCTATCCTTCTGACAGGTGCGCTGCCGCCTCACTCCTCGCGAAAGGGAAATCCCCGGACTCCAATGCAGCGGGGCAGCTACCGTACTCCTGTTTCGATCAGTACTCCTATGCTCTGTAGAGGAGCCGGTCTACACTCTCAGCCAGGTGAGATATCAGTGCTGTCAAGGTTTTATTTCCTCGGCGTTCCTCCGCAACAGAGCCGGTCTGAGTGGGCCAAGTTAACCTCCTCTTAGCAACAGATCTCCATCAGGTAAGAAAATCAGGACAGGCAAGATTTTTTTTTTTTCCTCGGCGTTCCTCCGCAGCAGAGTTGGTCAGTATGAGCAAAGTCAGACTCCTCTCTGTATCTGCTCTCAGCCAGGTGAGGCGGATCAGGGCAATCAGAGTTTCTTTCTTGGCGTTCACCTCCGCCGGCGCAGGGGCAGAGCGTGATGACTTAGTAACCCTTGTGTTAGATTGGGCATTAGTTCAAATCTCTGTCAGGTAAGTTCAATCTCTGGGTTTTGTTGTACATTGCTCACTATTTAAGCAAAATAATAGTGGCTTGGCTGTGGCTCTAGCGAGTGAGCCTCCGGCGGCTAGTAGCGGACTTCCAACCTTTAAACTACATTTAAATTGGAGATGTGCTGTCTTCTATTTTTCTCCTGACTACAGCTGTACTACCCAAAGTGTTTTTGACCAGCTGCTCTCCCTTGATCCAGGAAATTCCTCTGGAACAGACCACCTCTAATTAGGACGGCATAGAGTGGGAGTATCATAGTTAAAAGGACTTTGGTGACTTTAAACTGTGTTTTGACCATTAGATGTGTTATTAAGTATTGAATTGTTTTACAAATATATTAGTCACGAGCGAGTATCCAAAATCCCAAACCATTTACTTTAAACTTGTAATAGGTGCTCTATCCCACCCCTGTTAAATGTTTACTTTTATCAGTATTAGCACTCATGCGAAAACATTACATACCGCTCCTCTTGTAATCGAGCCCTTTTTGTGTTAAATTTGCTATGTCTATTTTGTTGTCAATATGTGTTTGACATATTGTTTTTGGAAGATTTGTAATCACCAAAGTTGTTGCTGTCCATGTATTGTATATGTGCCTGCTATTTAGATAGATTTAATCCGCTCCTTTTCCTATTCAGAAATATGGATATTATGTGTATTGTAATCAGCCATTACAAGTCTTGTCGGTATAGCTGTACCGCAAGCCTTTTAGCCTGTAAAGCAACGTCAGTCCTGCACTCTTAAAAATGAATTTTTTTCATGGGATTCCCATAGTGCTTGTATTACAAGTTTTGCGTTCTGTCTAAAAAAAACAGTGTTATACCCTTAAACGACAAGATCCGTAACGCCATCTAAAGTCAGTAGTTATAAGTGTTACGCTACAAAGCTGAAACATAAAACTCATAACTAAAGTGTTAAGAAAGTAAACTAACACCCATAAACTACCTATTAACCCCTAAACCGAGGCCCTCCTGCATTGCAAACACTATAATACATTTATTAACCCTTAATCTGCCGCTCCCGATATCGCTGCCACACATTTTTTTTATTAACCCCTCTTTCGCCATTCCTCGACATTGTCACCACTATACTAAAGTTATTAACCCCTAAACTGCCGCCCTCCTGCATCGCAAACACTATTTAAATATAATTAACCCTTAATCTGCCGTCCGCCCACATCGCCCCTGCTATACTAAAGTTATTAAGCCCTACACCGCAAGCCACTATAATATTAACCTCTAAACCGAAAGCCTCCCCACAACGAAATATACAAAATAAAACTAACTCCTAAACCGAACCCCCCCCACAATGAAATATACTAAATTAAACTAGTAACCCCTAAACCTAACGCCCCCTAACTTTATATTAAAATTACAATTTTCCAAGCTTAAATTAAATTAAAGCTAAAATGCAATATGATAAAAACCTTCATGGATCCATGATACATCTAAAAAAGTCAAAACAAAGTACAGTACAGGTATGTGGCTCTAAATTGCAATACTGTTATGCGGGTATATAGCAATAAATGCAGATGTTAAACAAAATGCGCAGGTGCTATACAAAAAATAAAACACAACAATAGGCGGTGTCCTACCTTACAATGGTTCAGTCTTACATAATATGAGAAACAATCGTGAGTGGTAATAACAAATCTTACTTATATAAAAGATATATAAAAGCACAAAAATGTGTGTCAAATGTGTCAAAAAAGTGAGTCAGTACAGTGAATAAAAACACTGAAAAAACAGTCAAGCGTTTTTATCGTGTTTAATTAATACATTGTACTTATTTTAGTTTTAGATATCTTAACCTTTTAGCTTGCTAGTGCTCCCTTCCCCTCCTGTTCAATTTGTGCTCTCTAAAGTCCACTAGGGGACTTTTTGGAAGTGAGCTTAAAGGGACACTGTACCCAAAATTTTTCTTTCATGATTCAGATTGAGCATGAAATTTTAAGCAACTTTCTAATTTACTCCTATTAGCAAATTTTCTTCATTCTCTTGGTATCTTTATTTGAAATGCAAGAATATAAGTTTAGATGCCGGCCCATTTTTGGTGAACAACCTGGGTTGTCCTTCCTGATTGGTGGATAAATTCATCCACCAATAAAAAAGTGCTATCCAGGGTACTGAAACCAAAAAAAAGCTTAGATGCCTTCTTTTTCAAATAATGATAGCAAGAGAACAAAGAAAAATTGATAATAAGAGTAAATTAGAAAGTTGCTTAAAATTGCATGCTCTTTCTGAATCACAAAAGAAAAAATTTGGGTACAGTGTCCCTTTAAGGCTTAGACATTAGCGCTTGGTTCACTACATATACTTCATTAAATTAAATTAAAACTAGCAATTAAACTAATATAATTATTAAACTAATATTAAATTAACTACTAATTAAAATAAACTAAAATACACATTAAAAAAATCCTAACACCACTCTAAAAATTACAAACTATCTATTTACAAAAAAAAAAAAATACTAAGTTACAAAAAATAACAAACACTAAATTACGGGAAACAACAAATGAAATTATCAAAAATAAAAAAGAATTACACCTAATCTAATAGCCCTATCAAAATAAAAAAGCCCACCCAATAGAGAGGCAGTGTAAGGACCAGCTTGGGACTGAAACAAGCTAAGGGTTAATGTTAGAGGGAGTTAGATAGGAGAAGAGGGCAGTCGTGGGGTCTAGCTGCAACAATGTTGCTAGTATAGGGCGGAGCTCCCCTTTCTTACCTTAAAAGAGATGAACACAGCTTCCTGGCCCTCTTCTTCCTGGAGCAGAGACGTTTTCCCTCCCACCCTCCCCTGTTGCTAAAGATGGTGGCCTTTTCAGTTTAAATTTGCTAGGGTAGGACCTAGGTATGCCTTGTCAGGCTAACCTCAGTAAGTCCAAAACAGTATTTAGATCTTCCAACTCTGTCTTTTCCCAGTTTGAGCGGTTGAGAGACAGAAAACCTTACTGGGGAAGAGTTATTTTGCACCCTGACTGTGGGAGGTAGCGGCCCTGTTGCGCAGGAAAGGGTGAATGGGGGTAAGCGATAACCAATCTGAAAGTGAGAGGGGTGGATGGCCCCAAGTGCATGTGGGGTACCCCTCCTTCCCCTTGTGGGTGGGTCACAAGAGCTTGAAACCCTTTAGTAGCATTTCCTTGAGCAGAGAGCCTCTCTGCTGCAGTTTCTGTTTTGGGACATTTACCTCCAGCAGCGCTGGGTTATAGTTAGAGATAAGTTCTTGCTGCCATCTTGCCTTTTGGTTCAGTTTACAAAGTTAGTTAGTTAATAAATGTTTTGACCCATGACGGTCAACATTTTTACCCACAATCAGTTTCTGTGTCCTATTTATTTACTTATGGTTAAGTTACTTTTGTCCCTCTTTGCTGGTAACAACTGATAGGCATTTAATCCCTTATGAGAGCTGCTAAAAGCCTATTGGCTGATTTGAACAGCCTATATGATTTAAGCAGCTCTCATTCTATTGGCTGATAAATCATTCAATAGAATGAGAGCTGCTAAAATCCTATTGGCTGATTTAAACAGCCAATAGGATTTAAGCAGCTCTCATTCTATTGGCTGATGAATCATCCAATAGAATGAGAGCTACTTAAATCCTATTGGCTGATTTGAACAGCCAATAGGATTTTAGCAGCTCTCATTCTATTGGATGATTCAAATTTTTCAGCCAATATTAATGCAAGGGACACCATTTTGAATTGCGTCCTTTGCATTGAAGATTTAGTATACGGTGGCAACTGTATGAAGAGGATGCTCCGCGCCGGATGTCTTCAGGATGGACCCGCTCCACGCCTCCGGGATCAAGATAGAAGATGCCGCCTGGATGAAGATTGAAGATGCTGCCTGGATGAAGACTTCTCGCCACTTGGATCAGGACTTCACCGCCGGGATAAAGATTAAAGAGGCCACCTGGATGGATGGATGGATGGATAAGGACTGCAACTCTGGGATGAAGATCGTTCTAGCGGGACTTCAAAAACTGTAAGTGGATCGTCAGGGGGTTAGTGTTAGGCTTTTTTAAAGGGTTTATTAGGTTGGTTTTATTTTTTATTTTAGGGTCTGGGCAGTAAAAGAGCTAAATGCCCTTTTTGTAATGTTAGGTTTTAGTGTAAGGCAGGTTAGGTTTTATTTCACAGGAAAGTTTGTATTTATTTTAACTAGGTAGTTAGTAAATATCTAATAACTATTTACTAACTAGTCTACCTAGTTAAAATAAATACAAACTTACCTGTGACATAAAAATAAAACCTAAGCTAGCTACAATGTAAGTTATATTGTAGCTAGCTTATGTTTTATTTCACATGTAAGTATTTAGTTTTAAATAGGTATTATTTAGTTAATAATTGTAAGCTTAATTTAGATCTAATTTCATTATGTTAAAGTTAGGGGGTGTAAGGGTTAGGTTTAGGGTTAGGGTTATGTTAGAGTTAGGTTAAGGGGTTAGTATAGTTTAATTTAGGTTGTTGCGATGTGGGGGACTGACGGTTTAGGGGTTAATTGGTTTATTTAGTTAATAATTGTAAATTTAATTTAGATCTAATTTAATTATGTTCAAGTTAGGGGGGTTAGGGTTACGTTAGACTTAGGGTTACGTTAGGGTTAGGGGTTAATAGTTTAATTTAGGTTGTTGCGATGTGGGGGTTCTGGCAGTTTAGTAATCTATTTCAATATAACTTAATTTATTAAAAAGCATTACATAGAAGACTTTATTATTATATGGAAGGGTGAACATCATTATGGAAAGGACTTTATCACCTTTATCAATTTAAATAATTTACATTTTAGAAAAATGTTGATTCTAATGGATTATTAGATGCTAGGAGTAGTCACCATAAAGGGTGGATCAGAAATATTCCAAAAGGCCAGTTCACCAGAATCAGACAAAATTGCACAAAAATGTCTGATTATCAGGATGAGGCTAATTTATTAAAAACAAATGTTTAGGGAAACATTATAGAGAGGAGGATAAAGTAAAATATATGGAGAGAAGGGATTGTGAAAAGATCATTTGGGGTAATAATTGCCAAACAAATAAAACTAATAGGCAGAGTGTGAAATTTATCCGGTTCGTCTCTACAGAGCTCAGGGGTCTTCAGAAGTAACCGTTCCAGCCTCAATCACCTGGCTCAAGGGCTACACAAACACAAGGAGAAAATCCACAATTGGATCAGGAAACACCGGAAGAACCCGGATTTTTAACCTAAACAGAGGAAAACATACGGAACTACTTCACCAAAGGACCGGCCGGTCACAACTTTAACGGAGGAGATCCAGAAGATGGACAATGTAAAAAGGTTTTTATAACAAGAGACAATCTGCTTATACACGTATATACGTATATATGACAGATAAATCCACTTTCTACCATTTACTGCTGTAAATAACCACCATAGACCTGGAATATCGCTGTCTAAGCAAAAATACGTGGTATTCACATTAACCTAGCTTATATATTGTAAAACTAGATCTGCACTGAAAAATTGTAACTGTAACCAACAAAATATACGATACATGTGTGTCAAGTAATAGAAACCTATTGTTGTTTATCAGGTGTTGCCAATCAGAGCTGCTTTCATAAAACCACGGGTATAGTCCCAAAAGTACAAATTTCAAACTGAAACTGTTTTTTTAAATCTAGATGCCGGCATCTATGTGTTAGATTTTATTGTTTACTATTTTATGATAAGTACCCTATCTGTATAGGAATAAAATACATATATCTTAAAGCACCTGCTCCCCTTTCTTCTTATGTATCATCTTTTATTTTAATTTTATTTTTATGATTATGCATCATTTTTTATAAGAATATCTATAAGATACATATATATGAAAAATATAGGACACAAGACTATTTCTAAAAATATAGTAAAAAATTTTATCATCCAGGTTATACGATCCAAATCAGACTGTTTTTTAAAAAATATAGTAAATACTTTATTATCCAACTTATATGATCCAATCAAACTGGGGAACTTCACATACCAAAATAAAAATCGCAAAGTTGAATAACCAAAACAGGGACACCCTCATATGCAGATATAAATAGACCCAAACTAATATTTATTTATTTTCCCTGTATAAGACTCGCAGCTGCATAGCGCTATCCCAATCACTCTTTCCCCTTGTGAAATTTATCACAAGGTATAGTGAAGGTATGGGCCAGTTTTAAAAGGAAATACAATTTGAAATAAAATATTAGATGACAAGCCACAATTAGTTTTTAGTAAAAGTGCCAATGTATAGAATCTTTTTACCCCAAGCCATTTAAGAGAGAGACCACAATAGAGGTGCATCTACACCAATGGTGGTGACATATGGTTCTCTTTTATCTTATGAAAGGTACATACAAATGTCATAAAAAGAAATGCTCTATGTGTAAATTTGTTGTTTCCACATCCAGAACACACTTCCATTCAAACGTAAGAGAATATATGTGCATATATATATATATATATATATATATATATATATATATATATATATATATATATATATATATATATATAAATACATCAATACAAAAAATTGCATAGGAAATTAGGACATCTGGGCAAGTATCCCCACTTGCTTTTCCCCAGTAAAACTCCTTATACATTGTTACCGATGCACAAGAGGATTCTGGGTAAGATATGCAAATTAGATATGCAAAATCTCAGATTTTTTGCTTCAAATACTGTTTTAACACAGCAATCCCTTAATAGGGTGATTGAAGCAAAAATAGAAACCACTGCTAGACAGCCGGTTTCGTTGTTGTTAGAACTTGTCAGTAGCAGATAGATTTCTGATTGCTGCTTAGGTAAGGCTATTTTCAGGGTTAAATCAAAATTCATTAAAATTATGGTGGAGATAAAAGTCTGATATTAAAATCCTCCATGTCTCAAAAACATTTGAGACATGGAGGATTTTAATCTCAGACTTTTATCTCCACCATAATTTTAATGAATTTATATATAAATAAATGAATATATATATATATATATATATATATATATATACATACACATATAAACACTTATATACACACATATATATACATATGTTGGTACGGTTATCACATGTTATGATATATACATAAATAATGTTATAGTTTGAATATGGTGGGTCTGCTAAATAATTGTAGGAAATATGAATCAAATGGAAAATTACAGTTTATATATAAAATAGACACAAAGAAGAGTGTGCTTTCAATTGAAACAAACTAAATTATGATTTAACCCCTTAATGACAACAGTACTTTTCCATTTTCTGTCCGTTTGTGACAAAGGCTATGTTTACATTTTTGCGGTGTTTGTGTTTAGCTGTAATTTTCCTCTTACTCATTTACTGTACCCACACACATTATATACAGTTTTTCTCGCCATTAAATGGACTTTCTAAAGATATCATTATTTTCATCATATCATATAATTTACTATAAAAAATTATAAAATATGAGGAAAAAATGGAAAAAAAACACTTTTTCTAACTTTTAGCCCCAAAATCTGTTACACATCTGTAACCACCAAAAAACACCCATGCTAAATAGTTTCTAAATTTTGTCCTGAGTTTAGAAATACCCAATGTTTACATGTTCTTGCTTTTTGTGCAAGTTATAGGGCCATAAATACAAGTAGCACTTTGCTATTTCCAAACCACTTCTAATCAAAATTAGCGCTAGTTACATTGGGACACTGATATATTTCAGGAATCCCTGAATATCCCTTGACATTTTTTTTTTAAGAAGACATCCCAGTATGGATCTAGGCCCATTTTGGTATATTTCATGCCACCATTTCACCGCCAAATGCGATCAAATAAAAATAAATTGTTTCCTTTTTCACAAACTTTAGGTTTCTCACTGAAATTATTTACAAACAGCTTGTGCAATTATGGCACAAATGGTTGTAAATGCTTCTCTGGGATCCCCTTTGTTCATAAATAGCAGACATATGTGGCTTTGGTGTTGCTTTTGATAATTAGAAGGCCGCTAAATGCCGCTGTGCATCACACGTGTATTAGCAGTGAAGGGGTTAATTAGGTAGCTTGTAGGGAGTTTGCAGGGTTAATTTTAGCTTTAGTGTAGAGATCAGCCTCCCAGCTGAAACATCAGACCCCCTGATCCCTCCCAAACAGCTCTCTTCCCTCCCCCACCCCACAATTGTTCCCACCATCTTAAGTACTGGCAGAAAGTCTGCCAGTACTAATATAAAAGGTATATTTGTTTTTTTTTGTTTTTTATAGCATATTTACATATGCTGCTGTGTAGAATCCCCCCTTAGCCCCCAATATCATGGATCCCCCATCAAACAGTTTGTGATGATAGCAGGATGTGATGTCACTAGCTGGTGGGGCGGGGCTTAGGTCCGGTGTCTGTGTCGCAGTAGTGTAGTACAATCAACCTGTCTGGATGTGTATTGCTATGCTCTGTAATAAAATAGAGTTGTACCATCATTGCTGTGTCCTGCATATGTCCTGCATCTCATGACATGGTGTCAGAAGTTCTGGACTACGCTTCTGTTTCTGATGATAACAATGTCAAAGTTTACCCCACCTGAGCCTTTTGACTTTTCTCAGCCTGCAGCTTGGCCCACATGGCGTCAGCGGTTTCAGCGCTTCAGGATTGCATCCAAACTGAACAAGGAGAGTGGTGAAGTACAAGTTAATTCTCTTTTATACTCTATGGGGAAAGATGTAGAGCCAGTGTTCAATGCTTTTACTTTCCAAGAAGGGGAAGAAGTTAACTTTGATATAGTTATGGATAAACTCAGTGCCCACTTTGTGCCCAAAAGAAATGTGATTCATGAGAGAGCTTGTTTTCACAAACGTAATCAGCGTGTGGGAGAATCTGTGGAGTCATTTGTGCGCAGCCTGTATGAATTAGCTGAATTCTGCGAGTTTGGTGTTGCTAAAGAAGAGCAAATCAGAGACAGAATAGTTATTGGAATTGCAGATGCTGAAGTCTCCCTGAAGCTGCAGTTAGAGCCTGATTTAACATTAGACGGGGCTATTAGGATGGCCCGCCAGAGTGAACTGGTGAAAAAGCAAAGTGCTGATCTGAGGTCTGAGAGTATTGTGGATGAAGTGCAACAGTCTAGGAAAATTACTAGTGAAAGGCACAGTGTGAGCGGTAGATCTAAAGTACTGGAAAGGCCTAGAAGTGGATGGGCGCAACATGGCCGATGCACACGGTGCTACCGGGCTCATGATCAGAGTGCTATATGCCCGGCCAGAGATAAAAGATGCAGAAAATGTAACAGAATAGGCCATTTTGAAGTGGTGTGTAAAACTGAATACATTAAGGAGATGCAGGTGGACAGTGACCAGGAGGGTCAGGAAGTGTCTTTTGTGGGGTCTGTTGTGGAACGGACAAGCTCAGAGGAAGATTGGAAAGTTACCTTTACTGTAATGGGAGCCAATGTTGATTTTAAGATTGACACAGGAGCTGATATCACTGTAATGTCTTTTGCTGAATTTATGAAACTGCCTCGACAGCCCCAGCTGGCGAAGGTTACTACAAATGTTCATAGTCCTGGTGGCCGCATTGATTGTGTGGGGAAATTTCTTGCCAGCTGTGAGTACAAACAAAGGAAGTTCACCATGTGGGTGCATGTGATCCGAGGTCAGTGTGTTAACAGTTTATTGAGCAGAAAAGCAGCCTGTGACTTGGGCCTCGTGGCCAGAGTGAATGAGATCTCTGAAGATATGTTTGGCGAGTTGGGCCTACTGAGCTGCAAACCTGTCCGTATAGCACTTAAAAGTGACGCAGTCCCGTATAGTATTTCTACTCCTCGTAGAATTCCGTTCCCGCTCATGCCTCAAGTGGAGAAAGAGCTCATGCGCATGAAGTCTATGGGGTTATTGAAGAGGTTGTTGAAGCAACTGATTGGTGTGCCCCCATTGTTCCAGTTGCAAAGAAAAACGGAAAGGTGCGCATCTGTGTGGACCTGAAAAGGTTGAATGAGGCAGTGAAGAGGGAGAGATTTGTGCTGCCGACATTGGAAGATATAGCCCCGAAGTTGGCTGGGGCGAAGTTCTTTTCCACATTAGACGCTTCTAGCGGCTTTTGGCAGATCCCCCTGGATCCAAAGTGCCGCAAACTGACTACCTTCATCACTCCGGTAGGTCGGTTCTGCTTCTGCAGACTTCCCTTTGGGATATCCTCCGCTCCTGAGATCTTTCAGAGGGAAATGAGTTCTCTCCTGAGTGGCCACGTGGGCACAGCAGTCGTCATGGACGACATTCTAGTGTATGGGTCTACAGTGGAGGAGCATGATCAGCGTTTGAGTTGTGTGCTGCAGGCTATCAAAGAGTCTGGGCTGAAGCTGAATAAAGAAAAATGTCATTTTAGGAAAACTGAATTATGCTACTTTGGGCATATCATCAACGGGGATGGCATCAAGCCGGACCCCGAGAAAATTCGGGCTATCGAACAGATGAAAAGCCCTTCTGATGTACATGAGCTGAGACAGATATTGGGCCTTGTAAATTACGTGGGCAAGTTTCTTCCGGATTTATCTACAGTTTTGCACCCTATCACAGAGTTGCTTAAGAAAGATGTTGCCTGGGTCTGGGGACCCTCACAAGAAAAAGCGTTCCTGCATGCTAAGTCCCTGCTGGGGTCTGCCCCAGTGCTGGGGTTCTACGACCCCTCGAAAAAGACTGTGGTTAGTGCCGATGCAAGCAGTTATGGGTTGGGGGCTGCACTCCTGCAGCTGAATGACAACAAACTACAGCCCATCGCCTACTGTTCCCGCACACTGACGGCTGCAGAGTCAAAATACGCTCAAATTGAGAAAGAGTGCCTGGCTGCAGTTTGGGCCTGTGAGCGCTTTCAGCGTTATCTAGTGGGTTTGGAGAAATTTAGTCTGGAAACTGACCACAAACCGCTAGTCCCTCTTATCAATTCTTATGACATCGACAAATCACCCTTGAGATGCCAGAGACTTTTAATGAGACTGCTCAGGTTCAATGTTCAGGCAGTGCATGTGCCGGGGAAGCAGCTGGTTGTGGCAGATACACTGTCCAGGCTCCCGCTGGCTGCTGCTGAAGAATCCTCCACAGAGTCGGATGTAAAAGTGTATGTTGATTCAGTTCTGGCCTCTAAGTCCATTTCTTCAAGGAAACTGGAAGAGATAAAGAAAGAGACATATTTGGACACAGATCTGCAAGAAGTTATAAGGTACATAAGAGATGGCTGGCCCGAGAGCCGGGCAGCCTGGATGTCTTTAAATGCTTACCAGCCAGAGAGGTCACAGCTCACGGAGCTGGAGGGGTTGGTGCTGTTCCAAGACCGTATTGTAATTCCTGTCAGCATGAGGAAGGAGATGTTGAACAGGATACACGATGGGCACTTAGGCATCACAAAGTGCAGAGAAAGAGCAGCTACAGCTGTGTGGTGGCCTGGGATCAGCTCCGACATTGCAAGTCATGTGTCTAAATGTGCCTTTTGCCAGGAACGCCGGCCTACTCAGAGAAGGGAGCCCTTAATGTCTACTCCGCTGCCTGCGGGGCCGTGGCAGAAAATAGCTGCTGATTTGTGCGAACTGCACGGGAAAAAGTTTCTTGTTGTCATCGACTACTATTCCAGGTATTTGGAAATAGCACCCCTGAATGATATCACAAGTCAGGCCGTTATCATTCGCCTGAAGAGCTTGTTCGCCCGCTGGGGCATTCCAATGGAGCTGGTGAGTGATAATGGCATGCAGTTCGCTTCTACAGAGTTCAGTGCTTTCAGCAGGGAATATGATTTTGTACATTCCACGTCAAGTCCACATTATCCGCAGGCCAACGGAATGGCTGAAAGGGCAGTTCAAACAACAAAATTCATCCTAAAGCAATCTGAACCGTACCTAGCCCTCTTGTCATACAGGGCGACGCCCATTCAAGCCACCGGGTTTAGCCCGGCACAGCTGATGCTAGGACGCCAGATTCGCACCACTTTACCCTCAGTGGGTGTCTTCAAGCCGCCTGGCCCTGTTCCTCGGGACGAAGTCCTTAGGAGGGATGAAGAGGCCAAAAAGGGTTATCGTTTCTTCTACGACAGGAGACATTCTGTCAGGCCTTTACAGGAACTGAAAGCGGGCCAAAGTGTCAGAATTAAACTGGATGATGAGAAGAAATGGAAGACGCCTGCTACGGTAGTGGGCCGCTCTCCAGAACCAAGGTCTTACACAGTCCTTACAGAGGGAGGGACGGTTACACGCCGTAACCGAAGACATCTTCAGCCTGTACCTGAGAGTCTGGAACCGGATACCTCAGTACCACCGCCGGTGGGATCTCCTGTTCTAAGAGAGGTGCCTTCCCCTCAGCAAGATCATAGCGGGGATATATCTTTGCCTCCAGCAGACTCTTGTTCACCATCTTCTGTATCAGAGGACAGTTCATGCAAAGTTACATCAAGCGGAAGAGTGGTGAGGCTTCCGGCCCGATACAGGGACTGACTTTAGCTAGAACAGTGACCGGAAGTATGGGCAGAATAATCCCATGGTCACTGTGGACTAGGGTAGTCTACCCCGATGTCCAAGTCAGGATGTAATTTATTTGTTCATGTTTTCTAATCTATCTGTTCTTATAATGTTCTAAAACAAAATGTTGTTGTATACCCTGTTGGTGTACCTTGTTATTTAATATATGCGAATGTATGCTTTGCCTTTGAAAAAGGGGAAGATGTGATGATAGCAGGATGTGATGTCACTAGCTGGTGGGGCGGGGCTTAGGTCCGGTGTCTGTGTCGCAGTAGTGTAGTACAATCAACCTGTCTGGATGTGTATTGCTATGCTCTGTAATAAAATAGAGTTGTACCATCATTGCTGTGTCCTGCATATGTCCTGCATCTCATGACACAGTTCTCTAACCCTCCCCCTCTAGCCTAATGGACGCCATCTTGGGTACTGGCAGCTGTCTGCCAGTACCCAGTTAAGTAAAAAAAAAAAAGATTCTTTAATTTTAAGCTACTTTCTGTAGTGTAGCTACCCCCCCCCCCACACCCCACACCCCCTCCCAGAACCCTTCGATTACTTTATAAATACAATTTCCCCCCCCTTTTCTCCCAATGTATTATTTTACTTTTCTGTAGGGTAGCGGTTCCCACCCGCTCTTGCCCCGTGCACGCACACGCCCGCCGCCCCCTGTGCACGTACGCCCGTCAGTGCGCGCCCCCGGGTACTCCCGCCTCTGATCCAGCCCCCCTTCACATGATCACGGGCCCATTGCAGGCCGCTCACCCGCCTCCCTTTTTCGCTCCCACCCACCAACGATGCTCCAGTGCAGAGAGGGCCACAGAGTGGCTCTCTCTGCATCGGAGGCTTGTAAAGGGGTATTGCAGGATGCCTCCATATCGAGGCATCACTGCAATACCCTCAGAGCTGCTGGAAGCGATCGCAATCGCTTCCAGCACTCTGTTAGACAACTGACGTACCAGGTACGTCTATTATCATTAACTGCTTGTTAATGCATGACGTACCTGGTACGTCAGTTGTCATTAAGGGGTTAAAGGGACAGTAAAGTCAAAATTAAACTTTCATGATTCAGATAGAGCATGCATTTTTAAACGACTTTCCAATGTACTTCTGTTATCAAATTTGCTTCATTCTCATGGTATCATTTATTTAAGAGTAAAACTAGGTAGGCTCATAAGAGCTCAGGATAGTGCACGTGTCTTTAGTACTTTATGGCAGCAGTGTCTTGCAGAACACTGCTGCCATAGAGTACTAAAACACGTGCACTCTCCTGAGATCTTATGAGCCTACCTAGTTTTACTCTTCAATAAAAGATACCAAGAGATTGATAGCAGAATTAAATTGGAAAGTTGTGTAAAATTGCATGCTCTATGTGAGTCATGAAAGTTTAATTTTGACTTTATCGTCCCTTTAATTTAAGTCTGTATCAGATGTATAAGGTCTGATGAGCACTAAATTGATATTTTGTGCTGAAGTTATTCCTTATGCCTTCCTATAGAAATGTTACTAATACCAAATCCCCTAGCAATATACACATTTCTATACTAATTTGATAAATATATCCCATGTAAATTATAATTTACTTTTTAAATTTCCATTGATTCTTGAAAAAAAAAATTCTAGAAGACTCACCTGGCGCTTTAGTAGAGAGCATCTTGGTGGTGATGTCCACAGTCGGTGCGGTCCCATCAGTTTCAGCAAATGGTGGCACAGTTTCGGCCAATGACATCGTCACTGAAAAGATGACACAAGAATTGACGATTGTACTTCGTTGTATAAGGGAAATGTCCTATACATTTGGTTAAGTATTTTTATGCTAGTAGTGAATCAAAGTGTCCAAAAACATTTCAAAACACGGTCTGCAGTTTTAACAAATAGATAAGAAAATGAACCAACAAGTAGCTATATATTTAAAGCGACATTAAACAACTCAAGATATATGTAAATAATATATATAATATTGTTTGCATACAAAGAGAGAAGCGCTCTACCAGGAACGAACAACAGCTCAGTGGCTTGTTCTATGGCGATTTACCACCCGGAAGCAGCCTCTTTTAGACCAGTGTGCTTTTCACAGAAGAAAACTTTCCTGAAGTATATCAGTCTGATCCCGCCAAGTAAGGTCAGTCCAGCCCCGAAATACCAGGCAATTCTCCTCTGAACAAGGAACATGACAACCCCAGACGATCGTGTCGGCCTTCTATGGGCCTCGTCAGTGAGGTGCAGCCACATTCCTCTAAGCACACTGGGCAAGGAGTCCACGTCTGGTTTCCCCCATCACCCATAGGGAGACTTCCCCAGGGTCATAATAATTTGCATACAAAGAGAGAAGCGCTCTACCAGGAACGAACAACAGCTCAGTGGCTTGTTCTATGGCGATTTACCACCCGGAAGCAGCCTCTTTTAGACCAGTGTGCTTTTCACAGAAGAAAACTTTCCTGAAGTATATCAGTCTGATCCCGCCAAGTAAGGTCAGTCCAGCCCCGAAATACCAGGCAATTCTCCTCTGAACAAGGAACATGACAACCCCAGACGATCGTTTCGGCCTTCTATGGGCCTCGTCAGTGAGGTGCAGCCACATTCCTCTAAGCACACTGGGCAAGGAGTCCACGTCTGGTTTCCCCCATCACCCATAGGGAGACTTCCCCAGGGTCATAATAATTTGCATACAAAGAGAGAAGCGCTCTACCAGGAACGAACAACAGCTCAGTGGCTTGTTCTATGGCGATTTACCACCCGGAAGCAGCCTCTTTTAGACCAGTGTGCTTTTCACAGAAGAAAACTTTCCTGAAGTATATCAGTCTGATCCCGCCAAGTAAGGTCAGTCCAGCCCCGAAATACCAGGCAATTCTCCTCTGAACAAGGAACATGACAACCCCAGACGATCGTTTCGGCCTTCTATGGGCCTCGTCAGTGAGGTGCAGCCACATTCCTCTAAGCACACTGGGCAAGGAGTCCACGTCTGGTTTCCCCCATCACCCATAGGGAGACTTCCCCAGGGTCATAATAATTTGCATACAAAGAGAGAAGCGCTCTACCAGGAACGAACAACAGCTCAGTGGCTTGTTCTATGGCGATTTACCACCCGGAAGCAGCCTCTTTTAGACCAGTGTGCTTTTCACAGAAGAAAACTTTCCTGAAGTATATCAGTCTGATCCCGCCAAGTAAGGTCAGTCCAGCCCCGAAATACCAGGCAATTCTCCTCTGAACAAGGAACATGACAACCCCAGACGATCGTTTCGGCCTTCTATGGGCCTCGTCAGTGAGGTGCAGCCACATTCCTCTAAGCACACTGGGCAAGGAGTCCACGTCTGGTTTCCCCCATCACCCATAGGGAGACTTCCCCAGGGTCATAATAATTTGCATACAAAGAGAGAAGCGCTCTACCAGGAACGAACAACAGCTCAGTGGCTTGTTCTATGGCGATTTACCACCCGGAAGCAGCCTCTTTTAGACCAGTGTGCTTTTCACAGAAGAAAACTTTCCTGAAGTATATCAGTCTGATCCCGCCAAGTAAGGTCAGTCCAGCCCCGAAATACCAGGCAATTCTCCTCTGAACAAGGAACATGACAACCCCAGACGATCGTTTCGGCCTTCTATGGGCCTCGTCAGTGAGGTGCAGCCACATTCCTCTAAGCACACTGGGCAAGGAGTCCACGTCTGGTTTCCCCCATCACCCATAGGGAGACTTCCCCAGGGTCATAATAATTTGCATACAAAGAGAGAAGCGCTCTACCAGGAACGAACAACAGCTCAGTGGCTTGTTCTATGGCGATTTACCACCCGGAAGCAGCCTCTTTTAGACCAGTGTGCTTTTCACAGAAGAAAACTTTCCTGAAGTATATCAGTCTGATCCCGCCAAGTAAGGTCAGTCCAGCCCCGAAATACCAGGCAATTCTCCTCTGAACAAGGAACATGACAACCCCAGACGATCGTTTCGGCCTTCTATGGGCCTCGTCAGTGAGGTGCAGCCACATTCCTCTAAGCACACTGGGCAAGGAGTCCACGTCTGGTTTCCCCCATCACCCATAGGGAGACTTCCCCAGGGTCATAATAATTTGCATACAAAGAGAGAAGCGCTCTACCAGGAACGAACAACAGCTCAGTGGCTTGTTCTATGGCGATTTACCACCCGGAAGCAGCCTCTTTTAGACCAGTGTGCTTTTCACAGAAGAAAACTTTCCTGAAGTATATCAGTCTGATCCCGCCAAGTAAGGTCAGTCCAGCCCCGAAATACCAGGCAATTCTCCTCTGAACAAGGAACATGACAACCCCAGACGATCGTTTCGGCCTTCTATGGGCCTCGTCAGTGAGGTGCAGCCACATTCCTCTAAGCACACTGGGCAAGGAGTCCACGTCTGGTTTCCCCCATCACCCATAGGGAGACTTCCCCAGGGTCATAATAATTTGCATACAAAGAGAGAAGCGCTCTACCAGGAACGAACAACAGCTCAGTGGCTTGTTCTATGGCGATTTACCACCCGGAAGCAGCCTCTTTTAGACCAGTGTGCTTTTCACAGAAGAAAACTTTCCTGAAGTATATCAGTCTGATCCCGCCAAGTAAGGTCAGTCCAGCTCCGAAATACCAGGCAATTCTCCTCTGAACAAGGAACATGACAACCCCAGACGATCGTTTCGGCCTTCTATGGGCCTCGTCAGTGAGGTGCAGCCACATTCCTCTAAGCACACTGGGCAAGGAGTCCACGTCTGGTTTCCCCCATCACCCATAGGGAGACTTCCCCAGGGTCATAATAATTTGCATACAAAGAGAGAAGCGCTCTACCAGGAACGAACAACAGCTCAGTGGCTTGTTCTATGGCGATTTACCACCCGGAAGCAGCCTCTTTTAGACCAGTGTGCTTTTCACAGAAGAAAACTTTCCTGAAGTATATCAGTCTGATCCCGCCAAGTAAGGTCAGTCCAGCCCCGAAATACCAGGCAATTCTCCTCTGAACAAGGAACATGACAACCCCAGACGATCGTTTCGGCCTTCTATGGGCCTCGTCAGTGAGGTGCAGCCACATTCCTCTAAGCACACTGGGCAAGGAGTCCACGTCTGGTTTCCCCCATCACCCATAGGGAGACTTCCCCAGGGTCATAATAATTTGCATACAAAGAGAGAAGCGCTCTACCAGGAACGAACAACAGCTCAGTGGCTTGTTCTATGGCGATTTACCACCCGGAAGCAGCCTCTTTTAGACCAGTGTGCTTTTCACAGAAGAAAACTTTCCTGAAGTATATCAGTCTGATCCCGCCAAGTAAGGTCAGTCCAGCCCCGAAATACCAGGCAATTCTCCTCTGAACAAGGAACATGACAACCCCAGACGATCGTTTCGGCCTTCTATGGGCCTCGTCAGTGAGGTGCAGCCACATTCCTCTAAGCACACTGGGCAAGGAGTCCACGTCTGGTTTCCCCCATCACCCATAGGGAGACTTCCCCAGGGTCATAATAATTTGCATACAAAGAGAGAAGCGCTCTACCAGGAACGAACAACAGCTCAGTGGCTTGTTCTATGGCGATTTACCACCCGGAAGCAGCCTCTTTTAGACCAGTGTGCTTTTCACAGAAGAAAACTTTCCTGAAGTATATCAGTCTGATCCCGCCAAGTAAGGTCAGTCCAGCCCCGAAATACCAGGCAATTCTCCTCTGAACAAGGAACATGACAACCCCAGACGATCGTTTCGGCCTTCTATGGGCCTCGTCAGTGAGGTGCAGCCACATTCCTCTAAGCACACTGGGCAAGGAGTCCACGTCTGGTTTCCCCCATCACCCATAGGGAGACTTCCCCAGGGTCATAATAATTTGCATACAAAGAGAGAAGCGCTCTACCAGGAACGAACAACAGCTCAGTGGCTTGTTCTATGGCGATTTACCACCCGGAAGCAGCCTCTTTTAGACCAGTGTGCTTTTCACAGAAGAAAACTTTCCTGAAGTATATCAGTCTGATCCCGCCAAGTAAGGTCAGTCCAGCCCCGAAATACCAGGCAATTCTCCTCTGAACAAGGAACATGACAACCCCAGACGATCGTTTCGGCCTTCTATGGGCCTCGTCAGTGAGGTGCAGCCACATTCCTCTAAGCACACTGGGCAAGGAGTCCACGTCTGGTTTCCCCCATCACCCATAGGGAGACTTCCCCAGGGTCATAATAATTTGCATACAAAGAGAGAAGCGCTCTACCAGGAACGAACAACAGCTCAGTGGCTTGTTCTATGGCGATTTACCACCCGGAAGCAGCCTCTTTTAGACCAGTGTGCTTTTCACAGAAGAAAACTTTCCTGAAGTATATCAGTCTGATCCCGCCAAGTAAGGTCAGTCCAGCCCCGAAATACCAGGCAATTCTCCTCTGAACAAGGAACATGACAACCCCAGACGATCGTTTCGGCCTTCTATGGGCCTCGTCAGTGAGGTGCAGCCACATTCCTCTAAGCACACTGGGCAAGGAGTCCACGTCTGGTTTCCCCCATCACCCATAGGGAGACTTCCCCAGGGTCATAATAATTTGCATACAAAGAGAGAAGCGCTCTACCAGGAACGAACAACAGCTCAGTGGCTTGTTCTATGGCGATTTACCACCCGGAAGCAGCCTCTTTTAGACCAGTGTGCTTTTCACAGAAGAAAACTTTCCTGAAGTATATCAGTCTGATCCCGCCAAGTAAGGTCAGTCCAGCCCCGAAATACCAGGCAATTCTCCTCTGAACAAGGAACATGACAACCCCAGACGATCGTTTCGGCCTTCTATGGGCCTCGTCAGTGAGGTGCAGCCACATTCCTCTAAGCACACTGGGCAAGGAGTCCACGTCTGGTTTCCCCCATCACCCATAGGGAGACTTCCCCAGGGTCATAATAATTTGCATACAAAGAGAGAAGCGCTCTACCAGGAACGAACAACAGGCACAGTGGCTTGTTCTATGGCGATTTACCACCCGGAAGCAGCCTCTTTTAGACCAGTGTGCTTTTCACAGAAGAAAACTTTCCTGAAGTATATCAGTCTGATCCCGCCAAGTAAGGTCAGTCCAGCCCCGAAATACCAGGCAATTCTCCTCTGAACAAGGAACATGACAACCCCAGACGATCGTTTCGGCCTTCTATGGGCCTCGTCAGTGAGGTGCAGCCACATTCCTCTAAGCACACTGGGCAAGGAGTCCACGTCTGGTTTCCCCCATCACCCATAGGGAGACTTCCCCAGGGTCATAATAATTTGCATACAAAGAGAGAAGCGCTCTACCAGGAACGAACAACAGCTCAGTGGCTTGTTCTATGGCGATTTACCACCCGGAAGCAGCCTCTTTTAGACCAGTGTGCTTTTCACAGAAGAAAACTTTCCTGAAGTATATCAGTCTGATCCCGCCAAGTAAGGTCAGTCCAGCCCCGAAATACCAGGCAATTCTCCTCTGAACAAGGAACATGACAACCCCAGACGATCGTTTCGGCCTTCTATGGGCCTCGTCAGTGAGGTGCAGCCACATTCCTCTAAGCACACTGGGCAAGGAGTCCACGTCTGGTTTCCCCCATCACCCATAGGGAGACTTCCCCAGGGTCATAATAATTTGCATACAAAGAGAGAAGCGCTCTACCAGGAACGAACAACAGCTCAGTGGCTTGTTCTATGGCGATTTACCACCCGGAAGCAGCCTCTTTTAGACCAGTGTGCTTTTCACAGAAGAAAACTTTCCTGAAGTATATCAGTCTGATCCCGCCAAGTAAGGTCAGTCCAGCCCCGAAATACCAGGCAATTCTCCTCTGAACAAGGAACATGACAACCCCAGACGATCGTTTCGGCCTTCTATGGGCCTCGTCAGTGAGGTGCAGCCACATTCCTCTAAGCACACTGGGCAAGGAGTCCACGTCTGGTTTCCCCCATCACCCATAGGGAGACTTCCCCAGGGTCATAATAATTTGCATACAAAGAGAGAAGCGCTCTACCAGGAACGAACAACAGCTCAGTGGCTTGTTCTATGGCGATTTACCACCCGGAAGCAGCCTCTTTTAGACCAGTGTGCTTTTCACAGAAGAAAACTTTCCTGAAGTATATCAGTCTGATCCCGCCAAGTAAGGTCAGTCCAGCCCCGAAATACCAGGCAATTCTCCTCTGAACAAGGAACATGACAACCCCAGACGATCGTTTCGGCCTTCTATGGGCCTCGTCAGTGAGGTGCAGCCACATTCCTCTAAGCACACTGGGCAAGGAGTCCACGTCTGGTTTCCCCCATCACCCATAGGGAGACTTCCCCAGGGTCATAATAATTTGCATACAAAGAGAGAAGCGCTCTACCAGGAACGAACAACAGCTCAGTGGCTTGTTCTATGGCGATTTACCACCCGGAAGCAGCCTCTTTTAGACCAGTGTGCTTTTCACAGAAGAAAACTTTCCTGAAGTATATCAGTCTGATCCCGCCAAGTAAGGTCAGTCCAGCCCCGAAATACCAGGCAATTCTCCTCTGAACAAGGAACATGACAACCCCAGACGATCGTTTCGGCCTTCTATGGGCCTCGTCAGTGAGGTGCAGCCACATTCCTCTAAGCACACTGGGCAAGGAGTCCACGTCTGGTTTCCCCCATCACCCATAGGGAGACTTCCCCAGGGTCATAATAATTTGCATACAAAGAGAGAAGCGCTCTACCAGGAACGAACAACAGCTCAGTGGCTTGTTCTATGGCGATTTACCACCCGGAAGCAGCCTCTTTTAGACCAGTGTGCTTTTCACAGAAGAAAACTTTCCTGAAGTATATCAGTCTGATCCCGCCAAGTAAGGTCAGTCCAGCCCCGAAATACCAGGCAATTCTCCTCTGAACAAGGAACATGACAACCCCAGACGATCGTTTCGGCCTTCTATGGGCCTCGTCAGTGAGGTGCAGCCACATTCCTCTAAGCACACTGGGCAAGGAGTCCACGTCTGGTTTCCCCCATCACCCATAGGGAGACTTCCCCAGGGTCATAATAATTTGCATACAAAGAGAGAAGCGCTCTACCAGGAACGAACAACAGCTCAGTGGCTTGTTCTATGGCGATTTACCACCCGGAAGCAGCCTCTTTTAGACCAGTGTGCTTTTCACAGAAGAAAACTTTCCTGAAGTATATCAGTCTGATCCCGCCAAGTAAGGTCAGTCCAGCCCCGAAATACCAGGCAATTCTCCTCTGAACAAGGAACATGACAACCCCAGACGATCGTTTCGGCCTTCTATGGGCCTCGTCAGTGAGGTGCAGCCACATTCCTCTAAGCACACTGGGCAAGGAGTCCACGTCTGGTTTCCCCCATCACCCATAGGGAGACTTCCCCAGGGTCATAATAATTTGCATACAAAGAGAGAAGCGCTCTACCAGGAACGAACAACAGCTCAGTGGCTTGTTCTATGGCGATTTACCACCCGGAAGCAGCCTCTTTTAGACCATGTTCCTTGTTCAGAGGAGAATTGCCTGGTATTTCGGGACTGGACTGACCTTACTTGGCGGGATCAGACTGATATACTTCAGGAAAGTTTTCTTCTGTGAAAAGCACACTGGTCTAAAAGAGGCTGCTTCCGGGTGGTAAATCGCCATAGAACAAGCCACTGAGCTGTTGTTCGTTCCTGGTAGAGCGCTTCTCTCTTTGTATGCAAATTATTATGACCCTGGGGAAGTCTCCCTATGGGTGATGGGGGAAACCAGACGTGGACTCCTTGCCCAGTGTGCTTAGAGGAATGTGGCTGCACCTCACTGACGAGGCCCATAGAAGGCCGAAACGATCGTCTGGGGTTGTCATGTTCCTTGTTCAGAGGAGAATTGCCTGGTATTTCGGGGCTGGACTGACCTTACTTGGCGGGATCAGACTGATATACTTCAGGAAAGTTTTCTTCTGTGAAAAGCACACTGGTCTAAAAGAGGCTGCTTCCGGGTGGTAAATCGCCATAGAACAAGCCACTGAGCTGTTGTTCGTTCCTGGTAGAGCGCTTCTCTCTTTGTATGCAAATTATTATGACCCTGGGGAAGTCTCCCTATGGGTGATGGGGGAAACCAGACGTGGACTCCTTGCCCAGTGTGCTTAGAGGAATGTGGCTGCACCTCACTGACGAGGCCCATAGAAGGCCGAAACGATCGTCTGGGGTTGTCATGTTCCTTGTTCAGAGGAGAATTGCCTGGTATTTCGGGGCTGGACTGACCTTACTTGGCGGGATCAGACTGATATACTTCAGGAAAGTTTTCTTCTGTGAAAAGCACACTGGTCTAAAAGAGGCTGCTTCCGGGTGGTAAATCGCCATAGAACAAGCCACTGAGCTGTTGTTCGTTCCTGGTAGAGCGCTTCTCTCTTTGTATGCAAATTATTATGACCCTGGGGAAGTCTCCCTATGGGTGATGGGGGAAACCAGACGTGGACTCCTTGCCCAGTGTGCTTAGAGGAATGTGGCTGCACCTCACTGACGAGGCCCATAGAAGGCCGAAACGATCGTCTGGGGTTGTCATGTTCCTTGTTCAGAGGAGAATTGCCTGGTATTTCGGGGCTGGACTGACCTTACTTGGCGGGATCAGACTGATATACTTCAGGAAAGTTTTCTTCTGTGAAAAGCACACTGGTCTAAAAGAGGCTGCTTCCGGGTGGTAAATCGCCATAGAACAAGCCACTGAGCTGTTGTTCGTTCCTGGTAGAGCGCTTCTCTCTTTGTATGCAAATTATTATGACCCTGGGGAAGTCTCCCTATGGGTGATGGGGGAAACCAGACGTGGACTCCTTGCCCAGTGTGCTTAGAGGAATGTGGCTGCACCTCACTGACGAGGCCCATAGAAGGCCGAAACGATCGTCTGGGGTTGTCATGTTCCTTGTTCAGAGGAGAATTGCCTGGTATTTCGGGGCTGGACTGACCTTACTTGGCGGGATCAGACTGATATACTTCAGGAAAGTTTTCTTCTGTGAAAAGCACACTGGTCTAAAAGAGGCTGCTTCCGGGTGGTAAATCGCCATAGAACAAGCCACTGAGCTGTTGTTCGTTCCTGGTAGAGCGCTTCTCTCTTTGTATGCAAATTATTATGACCCTGGGGAAGTCTCCCTATGGGTGATGGGGGAAACCAGACGTGGACTCCTTGCCCAGTGTGCTTAGAGGAATGTGGCTGCACCTCACTGACGAGGCCCATAGAAGGCCGAAACGATCGTCTGGGGTTGTCATGTTCCTTGTTCAGAGGAGAATTGCCTGGTATTTCGGGGCTGGACTGACCTTACTTGGCGGGATCAGACTGATATACTTCAGGAAAGTTTTCTTCTGTGAAAAGCACACTGGTCTAAAAGAGGCTGCTTCCGGGTGGTAAATCGCCATAGAACAAGCCACTGAGCTGTTGTTCGTTCCTGGTAGAGCGCTTCTCTCTTTGTATGCAAATTATTATGACCCTGGGGAAGTCTCCCTATGGGTGATGGGGGAAACCAGACGTGGACTCCTTGCCCAGTGTGCTTAGAGGAATGTGGCTGCACCTCACTGACGAGGCCCATAGAAGGCCGAAACGATCGTCTGGGGTTGTCATGTTCCTTGTTCAGAGGAGAATTGCCTGGTATTTCGGGGCTGGACTGACCTTACTTGGCGGGATCAGACTGATATACTTCAGGAAAGTTTTCTTCTGTGAAAAGCACACTGGTCTAAAAGAGGCTGCTTCCGGGTGGTAAATCGCCATAGAACAAGCCACTGAGCTGTTGTTCGTTCCTGGTAGAGCGCTTCTCTCTTTGTATGCAAATTATTATGACCCTGGGGAAGTCTCCCTATGGGTGATGGGGGAAACCAGACGTGGACTCCTTGCCCAGTGTGCTTAGAGGAATGTGGCTGCACCTCACTGACGAGGCCCATAGAAGGCCGAAACGATCGTCTGGGGTTGTCATGTTCCTTGTTCAGAGGAGAATTGCCTGGTATTTCGGGGCTGGACTGACCTTACTTGGCGGGATCAGACTGATATACTTCAGGAAAGTTTTCTTCTGTGAAAAGCACACTGGTCTAAAAGAGGCTGCTTCCGGGTGGTAAATCGCCATAGAACAAGCCACTGAGCTGTTGTTCGTTCCTGGTAGAGCGCTTCTCTCTTTGTATGCAAATTATTATGACCCTGGGGAAGTCTCCCTATGGGTGATGGGGGAAACCAGACGTGGACTCCTTGCCCAGTGTGCTTAGAGGAATGTGGCTGCACCTCACTGACGAGGCCCATAGAAGGCCGAAACGATCGTCTGGGGTTGTCATGTTCCTTGTTCAGAGGAGAATTGCCTGGTATTTCGGGGCTGGACTGACCTTACTTGGCGGGATCAGACTGATATACTTCAGGAAAGTTTTCTTCTGTGAAAAGCACACTGGTCTAAAAGAGGCTGCTTCCGGGTGGTAAATCGCCATAGAACAAGCCACTGAGCTGTTGTTCGTTCCTGGTAGAGCGCTTCTCTCTTTGTATGCAAATTATTATGACCCTGGGGAAGTCTCCCTATGGGTGATGGGGGAAACCAGACGTGGACTCCTTGCCCAGTGTGCTTAGAGGAATGTGGCTGCACCTCACTGACGAGGCCCATAGAAGGCCGAAACGATCGTCTGGGGTTGTCATGTTCCTTGTTCAGAGGAGAATTGCCTGGTATTTCGGGGCTGGACTGACCTTACTTGGCGGGATCAGACTGATATACTTCAGGAAAGTTTTCTTCTGTGAAAAGCACACTGGTCTAAAAGAGGCTGCTTCCGGGTGGTAAATCGCCATAGAACAAGCCACTGAGCTGTTGTTCGTTCCTGGTAGAGCGCTTCTCTCTTTGTATGCAAATTATTATGACCCTGGGGAAGTCTCCCTATGGGTGATGGGGGAAACCAGACGTGGACTCCTTGCCCAGTGTGCTTAGAGGAATGTGGCTGCACCTCACTGACGAGGCCCATAGAAGGCCGAAACGATCGTCTGGGGTTGTCATGTTCCTTGTTCAGAGGAGAATTGCCTGGTATTTCGGGGCTGGACTGACCTTACTTGGCGGGATCAGACTGATATACTTCAGGAAAGTTTTCTTCTGTGAAAAGCACACTGGTCTAAAAGAGGCTGCTTCCGGGTGGTAAATCGCCATAGAACAAGCCACTGAGCTGTTGTTCGTTCCTGGTAGAGCGCTTCTCTCTTTGTATGCAAATTATTATGACCCTGGGGAAGTCTCCCTATGGGTGATGGGGGAAACCAGACGTGGACTCCTTGCCCAGTGTGCTTAGAGGAATGTGGCTGCACCTCACTGACGAGGCCCATAGAAGGCCGAAACGATCGTCTGGGGTTGTCATGTTCCTTGTTCAGAGGAGAATTGCCTGGTATTTCGGGGCTGGACTGACCTTACTTGGCGGGATCAGACTGATATACTTCAGGAAAGTTTTCTTCTGTGAAAAGCACACTGGTCTAAAAGAGGCTGCTTCCGGGTGGTAAATCGCCATAGAACAAGCCACTGAGCTGTTGTTCGTTCCTGGTAGAGCGCTTCTCTCTTTGTATGCAAATTATTATGACCCTGGGGAAGTCTCCCTATGGGTGATGGGGGAAACCAGACGTGGACTCCTTGCCCAGTGTGCTTAGAGGAATGTGGCTGCACCTCACTGACGAGGCCCATAGAAGGCCGAAACGATCGTCTGGGGTTGTCATGTTCCTTGTTCAGAGGAGAATTGCCTGGTATTTCGGGGCTGGACTGACCTTACTTGGCGGGATCAGACTGATATACTTCAGGAAAGTTTTCTTCTGTGAAAAGCACACTGGTCTAAAAGAGGCTGCTTCCGGGTGGTAAATCGCCATAGAACAAGCCACTGAGCTGTTGTTCGTTCCTGGTAGAGCGCTTCTCTCTTTGTATGCAAATTATTATGACCCTGGGGAAGTCTCCCTATGGGTGATGGGGGAAACCAGACGTGGACTCCTTGCCCAGTGTGCTTAGAGGAATGTGGCTGCACCTCACTGACGAGGCCCATAGAAGGCCGAAACGATCGTCTGGGGTTGTCATGTTCCTTGTTCAGAGGAGAATTGCCTGGTATTTCGGGGCTGGACTGACCTTACTTGGCGGGATCAGACTGATATACTTCAGGAAAGTTTTCTTCTGTGAAAAGCACACTGGTCTAAAAGAGGCTGCTTCCGGGTGGTAAATCGCCATAGAACAAGCCACTGAGCTGTTGTTCGTTCCTGGTAGAGCGCTTCTCTCTTTGTATGCAAATTATTATGACCCTGGGGAAGTCTCCCTATGGGTGATGGGGGAAACCAGACGTGGACTCCTTGCCCAGTGTGCTTAGAGGAATGTGGCTGCACCTCACTGACGAGGCCCATAGAAGGCCGAAACGATCGTCTGGGGTTGTCATGTTCCTTGTTCAGAGGAGAATTGCCTGGTATTTCGGGGCTGGACTGACCTTACTTGGCGGGATCAGACTGATATACTTCAGGAAAGTTTTCTTCTGTGAAAAGCACACTGGTCTAAAAGAGGCTGCTTCCGGGTGGTAAATCGCCATAGAACAAGCCACTGAGCTGTTGTTCGTTCCTGGTAGAGCGCTTCTCTCTTTGTATGCAAATTATTATGACCCTGGGGAAGTCTCCCTATGGGTGATGGGGGAAACCAGACGTGGACTCCTTGCCCAGTGTGCTTAGAGGAATGTGGCTGCACCTCACTGACGAGGCCCATAGAAGGCCGAAACGATCGTCTGGGGTTGTCATGTTCCTTGTTCAGAGGAGAATTGCCTGGTATTTCGGGGCTGGACTGACCTTACTTGGCGGGATCAGACTGATATACTTCAGGAAAGTTTTCTTCTGTGAAAAGCACACTGGTCTAAAAGAGGCTGCTTCCGGGTGGTAAATCGCCATAGAACAAGCCACTGAGCTGTTGTTCGTTCCTGGTAGAGCGCTTCTCTCTTTGTATGCAAATTATTATGACCCTGGGGAAGTCTCCCTATGGGTGATGGGGGAAACCAGACGTGGACTCCTTGCCCAGTGTGCTTAGAGGAATGTGGCTGCACCTCACTGACGAGGCCCATAGAAGGCCGAAACGATCGTCTGGGGTTGTCATGTTCCTTGTTCAGAGGAGAATTGCCTGGTATTTCGGGGCTGGACTGACCTTACTTGGCGGGATCAGACTGATATACTTCAGGAAAGTTTTCTTCTGTGAAAAGCACACTGGTCTAAAAGAGGCTGCTTCCGGGTGGTAAATCGCCATAGAACAAGCCACTGAGCTGTTGTTCGTTCCTGGTAGAGCGCTTCTCTCTTTGTATGCATATAATATTGTTTAATTACATGTAGTACAACAACTTTGCAATATACTTTATTTTTTTCACTTTTCCTGTAATTATATTGTGGGGTTTCCAATTCATGTTAGAAATGGAAATGCAGACACAGTTATAATCCACACAGCCATTGGTTGCACACTCTAGTGAGCCATTTATAACTATTCCTAATTGGCCTCAGCAGAAAAAGTAACCTAAGTTACAATATGGTGGCACCAACTGCTTTATAGGCATTGACTACACCCTTATTTTTTAAATATTTAAACAACTAATATAATTTAAAAAAATCCATGTTCAAATTATTTTCAGGCTAATGTTTACTTTGAATACATCATTCAAGCAATGGTTTATTTAGGGCTAGATTACAAGTGAAGCGTTAATTTATCACGCGCCCACAAACGGGTAAATTTGCCTGTTTGCTGGTGCGCAATAAATAACCAGCCATTACAAGTGGCTATTTATTGCTACCGCAAGCTCGCAGTAGCAATTAACGCATATAAAATAAACAGGAGATCAGATCTCTGGTTAATTTTATAAATGCACACCAAATGCCCACACAATACAGTGTAATATGTTTAAGAAAAAAAAAAAGAAAGTAGCATCTTGATTTTTCGTAAAATAACTGCAATAAGCAGTTATGAGGGTTTAAAGTAGGTGGGAGTGGGGTTTGCCTTTACATAGCGGTCTATGGGAACTTTGTGTTCTCAGTAAATATATGTGTATATGCTTATATACATATATATTTATGTGTTAAGATGTGTATTGTCATATACATATATATTTATGTGTTAATATGTGTATAGTCATATACATATATATTTATGTGTTAATATGTGTATGGTCATATACATATATATTTATGTGTTACTATGTGTATAGTCATATACATATATATTTATGTGTTAATATGTGTATAGTCATATACATATATATTTGTGTGTTAATATGTGTATAGTCATATACATATATATTTGTGTGTTAATATGTGTATAGTCATATACATATATATTTATGTGTTAAGATGTGTATAGTCATATACATATATATTTATGTGTTAAGATGTGTATAGTGATATACATATATATTTGCAATTTGCTGCCCATCACTGCGCTTGTTCGAAGGCCGTGTTTGACGGCCTCAGAAAGAGCTTCCATTGGAGCCTATGGAAGTTGGCTCTCATGAGCACAAAGCATCCCAGCAATGCGAGCGCAAGTGTAACAGTACATTTAAGTGTATTTATGTTATGTTTAATGTAACGTTATTTTCCTCCCCATATCCTTTATGCAAGTTCCTCATTGGGCATAACTCATGATTGCGCTCAAGCGAATGCATTTATTTTCAACTTGTGATACTCACGCTATTTCCAGCGCAAGCAAAAGAGGGCGTTATTGCTTGCGCAAAAATGAAAGCACTCCACACGTAACCTAGCCCTATGATTTTTTTTCATATTTAAACTGAGATACAAATTAGTCTTGAAACAAGTTATAGTGAGTACATGAAACCCTCCACTCTAGGTATAGTATCATAAAATAAATCTCTATTCAGCAAGCAGAAATCTATCATGTGCTGATGAAGTGTAATAATAGTGAAACAGTTGTTCATGTGTGAATTATTGTGCTGTACAACCTTATGCCTGCTATTCTTTAAAAGCTGCCCAGAGTTCCAATGCACTGGCAATAGAGAATCCATGTTTGAAATTAAACATGGAAGTAAAAAAGGTGAGGCCTTGTGTATCTCATATACACATATTCCCTACTGCAGTAACAACATTATTAGTTTAGGATTTTCCAAAGACAAACAGGAGACCATTCTGGAGTCATTTGATGATCATCAGACTACTTTAGAAGTCATTTGTACATCATCAGACATCATCAGGCTTGTAAAGTCATCAGCTAAGGTTGGGTGATGACTTCAGAATGATTAGTAGATTACCTTACTGATTACTTCACATGCATGAACAGTCAGAGAAAGAACTCAAGAGACATCTTCAGAATGGCTTCTGATAAGTAGTCTAGAGTCATCAATTACTTCAGAATCACTGCAGGACGATCATAATTTTTTACTAGTTTTTTAGAGGAACATGCATATGGGCTACACCTTGAGATACATACAGTAAATAGCTGCTTGCAATATCAATATACTTTTTAATTTTCTTGATTTGTATAATATCAAGCAGTCAGATACAAACAATATACAGTATTTTGTAGCCTGATATTAATAAATTCAGAAATAATGCTGTAACAAGAGGACCTGGTAATAAGTGAGATGTTAGATCATGAGATTAAAGCTAATACTCTATCTGTAATTAAAAAATCCTTGCTTGCACAGTTAACTTTAGCACAACTGCTTAAACTCTCTAGATATCAATATATAGCATAGGTGTGTGAATAATACCTCTGAGAATCATGTATCTAGATGTGACACATTGTACTTGGTTTGTATGATATCAAGCATTCAGATACAAACAATATCTTTTGTAGCCGGCTATTAATAAATTCAGAAATAATGCTGTAACAAGAGGACCTGTTAATATGTGGGATGTCAGATTGCAAGATTAAAGCTATCTAGCTAATACTCTATCTATAATTTTAAAGTCCTTGCTTGCACACCTAACTTTAGCATAGCTATTCAGTGTAATAGATTCTGTCTGCTTAAGCCCCTTCTATAGCGGGAGCTAGATTAAAATTTAACTGACTTGTTTCACTATCATAGCAAAATGTCTGATCTCAGAATATAACACACATTTACAAGCTATAGGCAATCAACAATTATCATAGGAAGCAAGTGGTTAAAAAATGAGAGCATAAACTCTCTGAAGCCAGACCCCTGACACGTGTTTCACTCACACTTCCTAAGGGGGGTTATGTAACCCCTATGCTATGATAGGGAAAAAAGTCAGTTAAACATTAATCTAGCCCCGCTATAGAAGGGGCTTAAGCAGACAGAATCTATTATACTGAACAGCTGTGCTAAAGTTAACTGTGCAAGCAAGGACTTTAAAATTACAGATAGAGTATTAGCTAGATAGCTTTAATCTCACAATCTGACATCCCACATATTAACAGGTCCTCTTGTTACAGCATTATTTCTGAATTTTTTAATAGCCAGCTACAAAAAATATTGTTTGTCATCAACTGCTTGACATTATACAAACCAAGTACAATGTTTCACATCTAGATATATGATTATCAGAGGTATTATTCACACACCTATGCTACAGTATATATTGATATCTAGAGAGTTTAAACAGACAAAATCTATTAGCTAGATAGCTTTAATCTCATAATCTGACATTTCACATATTAAAAGGTCCTCTTGTTACAGCATTATTTCTGAGTTTATTAATAGCCGGTTACAAAAGATGTTGTTTGTATCTAACTGCTTGATATTATACAAACCAAGTACAATATTTCACATCTAGCTATATGATTCTCAGAGGTATTATTCACACACTTATGCCATATATTGATATCTAGAGAGTTTAAGCAGAGAGAATCTATTACACTGAACAGCTGTGCTAAAGTTAACTATGCAAGCAAGGGCTTTATAATTACATATAGAGTATTAGCTAGATAGCTTTAATCTCATGATCTAACATCTCACATATTATCAGGTCCTCTTATTACAGCATTATTTCTGAATTTATTAATAGCCGGCTACAAAAAATATTGTTTGATGTATCTGACTGCTTGATATTATACAAACCAAGTACAATGTGTCACATCTAGATACATGATTATCAGAGGTATTATTCACACACCTATGCTATATATTGATATCTAGAGAGTTTAAGTGTTTTTAAATGTGTATGATTGAATAGTTAAACCAATAAAGATAAATTATAAATGGTTAAAAAATTGTTCCTGTATTATTCAGTGAGAATTTTTCCTATATAATTGTAGGGGTAAAGCACTCTTTTTTGTTACAGACCTTGTAACTTATTTTTCTATGAGTCTCCTTAGTGCTATATTTCCCCATAACAGGTGCATATTGATTACAAAAATATTTGGAACCTATAGATACTTACCATTAGTACTACTTTACATACCATCTTGTTACTATAATGCAATAGCACTGTCTGAACTTCAAATGAGTAGTAGATTTTTTTCTGATAAATTTTAAAGTTATGTCTATTTCCTCTCCTCCTGTAACATGTGACAGCCATCAGCCAATCACAAATCCATATACATATATTCTGTGCATTGTTGCACATCTGCAGTAGGAGATGGTGACTCAAAAAGTGTAAATATAAAAAGATTGTGCACATTTTGTTAATAGAAGTAAATTAAATAGCTGTTTAAAATTGCATGCTCTATCTGAATCATGAAAGTTTAATTTTGACTTGAGTGTCCCTTTAAGTTTGAGTCTAAAAAACAACTTTTAATGTGCTTTTGTATGAAGTATCATAATAATATATTTATTCTCACCTGTTTGTTTCCAAATCAGTAAAACCCATAATGGGATCCACAGCTTTGCTAGAAATCTGATATGGACATCATTTTTTGCAGATGACTCGCTGAGTATGTTTGATTGAAAATATTTTTTGGAATTTATACTGTCCAAGTCATTTTGGCAGAATTACAAAGTACACCACAAAGTAACACCCACTGTACAGACAAAGACAATACTTCTTAATTAATAAACACAGTATCTATTTTGCAAAGCTTCAAAAACGTATTTGGCATCACATTTAATATTTACATTAACAATATTTGATTTGATTTTAAAGGTTAACACACTTATCTAGCTTCCTTTTTAATATTTACCCTAACATTTGATTCTAAGAGACCTATTTATCAAAGTGTTAACTTTGTTGCAATTCACATGCGTCAATACGCTCGCCAGACATCGCTGACACGAACCTGAATACGTTCACCTTATTTATAAAAAAAAGCCGTAAAAAACTGCGCGTCAAGTACGGTGCGAAGAGCATCGGACTGGTGTTAACTAACAGGTCATCGATGTTGCGGTTTTTCAGGGTTTTTCCCAACTTTAATTATACCATTTCTTACTGTCCATGAACAAGCACATTTCTGTAAAGCTAATCTTTTAGTTTTCAACTGTTAATGTCCAAGAAATAGATTGATTTATACCTCAACACAACAACAATATCTCATAGAAAAGTTATTTTTATAATGATTTTGTAATATGATACTTTCACATAAATTAATGTGTATTTATATTTCTAGTAGTCATATTTTTTATTTATATTTAAACTATTATAAATGCTAGAATTTGTACATTATTCTTGCCACTACTTGTGTATATATATATATATTATATATATATATAGTATATATATTATATGTGTGTGTGTGTATATATATATATATATAATATATTATATATCATATATATATGTGTGTGTGTGTGTGTATATATATATATATATATATATATGTGTGTGTATATATATATATATGTGTGTGTGAGTGTGTGTATTATTATATATAATATATATATGTTGTGTGTGTATATATATATATAATATATATATGTGTGTGTATATATATATAATATATATATATATATCTATATGTGTGTGTGTGTGTATATATATATATATATATATATATGTGTGGTGTGTGTGTGTGTATATATATATGTGTGTGTGTGTGTGTATATATCTAATTTATATATATATATAATATGTGTGTGTGTGTGGTGTGTGTGTGTGTATATATACTACTATATAAGTGTGTGTGTGTGTATATATATGTGTGTGAGTGTGCTGTGTGTGTTATGTCAGAAATCTTTTTCAAACATATTTACATGTCCCCTAGGGGTTCCTTTTTTTGTTCTAAACAAATGTTGTCTGTCATACCTCTGTGTTTATTTTATACCACAATATGTATATAGTGTAAATGTATTATTATTCTGAGCAGCAATAATTACAAATCTAACATGTATTGTAATCAGAGTATCATATGTATTTATTTGCAATCAATGGATATTTTAAACGGATAGGAAAGTAAACATTTAAGTTGCACTAGTGGGAGCTAGCTGCTAATTGGTGCCTGCACACATTTGTCACCTTGTGATTGGCTAAATAGATGTGTTCAGCTAGCTGCCAGTAGTGCAATGCTGTTCCTTCAGCAAAGGATAACAAGAGAATGAAGCAAATTTGATAATATAAGTAAATATAAAAGTTGTTTAAAATTGTATGTTCTATCTAAAACATGAAATAATATGTTGGGGTTTCCTGTCCCTTTAAGAGCTGGTTTGTCTTAGGTACAAGGAGCGCCTATACTAGAAGGCTAAGACATATAATAAAATCAAATAAATATTTTAATGAAATATATAAAAGCTGTCAATATCATGGATCCAAATTGATTAATCACACCTGTTAGTTATAAATCGTTGTTTAGCCTGCTGTTAATTTATGTGCAGAGGCAATAACCTACTTAAAACAATGAGTTACAGTTATAAATAGTCCATTCCTCATAAGTGATCCTAGTCCAATAATGAAAACCAAAAGAGCTTATCTGAAAAATATATTGATTGCCTCAAAAATGTATATTAATGTGTGAAAAATATAAAAATGTAAAAATATTTAAAAATAAAAAAGTGTTTTTTTATATATATATATATATATATATATATATATATATATATATATATATATATAGAAAGTTGAAAAATGAAAAATTCAATAAAAATTAATGTGAATAAATTCCAAGGTGATATATTATATTCTAATCCAAAAATATACGTGAGCTATTGAGTACCAAATGTTTACATAAGCCCCAGTGTTGGGCTTTTGAAAGTGGTTCCTTCTTGATTATAATCTTCTAAGTGAAAGTTTGTGGAAAGTGCTAAAGAGATGATCCTGTATCCCCAAGGTTTATCCCTTAAATTGGTTTAATACTTCAAAACCTGTAAAAACAAATATAACATAGTGCTAACTGCTAAAACAACCAGCAATCAGAATAAGCTTACCATAAATGTCATCAACGCGTTTCGGGCCCCTTATTGCCCTTTATCAAGACTTTAAATGGTATGTTATGGTGCTTTATTTATAGTTATGCTTATCCAATCATTATTGCCGTTATTTTGGTGCCCCAAAAACCATCCATGTGGTATACACAAACCGGAAGTGACTACCTTCCTTGTTTTTACTTAACAATTTATCACTGTTGTTAAAATAGAAACATAAGTGTTCATATATGCTTTAAGTATGGTTATAGAATTTGAGAATTCTTGTTTATATAGTAATTGTTTTCGTTGTTATATCAATGAGATTTTTCTTGTTACCATGTGTATAATAAATCGGCAAACCGGAAGTGACGTAATAGTGACGTTACTTCGGTATCGCCGTCCACCTCTAAGTATTACTTCCGGTTTAACTTTCATATTCAGCGATCATCCTGAAATAATTTACGGGTTACTATAGTTACTGCGTGAAACCTTAACAGCCACAAAAAAGGGTGATATATATGATCACATATGAAAAACATATGAAAAAATTGTTATGTGATCACTTCCTATTGTTTTACTTATCTCTACCTGTTTCTTAGTATACGCAGGACTAACTGGTAATTAGTACCCTAGAGTTTAAAACTTAGCATCTATTCAAATATTTCAATTAGTCTAAGCAGGTGAAGTTAACAATGTTACCTCTAAATAGTATACAAATAGTGTAAAAATATAATATATAAAAATCGTGTTACGGTTAAAACTATAACAATTACCATATATTAACTTTGAATAACTGTTAGAAAAATTACTTGGATTATCAAATGCGAGCATATGTGACATCGGTTTTACATATACTAATCTCTATATTGTATAAACCTCAACTCTGCTAGGATCTTAATATGTATGGTACTGCTGGCCATACCTGTGAAAGACAATTGGAGTGTCTTCTTTGGGCAGTGAAATGATGTAAGAGACAATCATAACATTCTAAATGTATCTACTAAAGCTTAGCCCAAACTGATAAAGTGATTTTCAATGGGGTCTATCTTATAAAGAATCAAGGTCACTTGACAATAAAATTATAGTGTATTTCTGGCATCAGGATAAGTGAAAATCTAGAATTGATAAACATGGGATGTATGCCTCCAGGGTGATCTGTAAGATTAAAATACTGATCTTTGTGGTCACAGATAATAACTTATTTCCAGTAACTGGAAGATCTTCACATATAACCTCTGATTGTACCATGGTTGATTATAAACTTTACTAAACTATCAACCACTCTTGACTTGTTATGAGAACTCATGTTCAATGCAAAAAATATTTTTGTTGTTTACATCCTAACTATACTGCTAGTATGATCATACATGGAACAGTAATGTGACATAAAATTTATCAATCATCTAATTATTTCAGATTTATTAAATGTGATAGATCTTCCCTATTATTAAGGACCCGCCTAGGATATAGCAATCTAGATCAAAGATCCATTTTGATTCTGCAGTGAGTATTTCCTTTCGATGTTACTATTGGATCCCTATATAGCTAAAGTCTTTTTGTTTACCCTGATGATGGTTCGTAAAATGTCTATATCATGGTGTTTCTATACTCTTGTGTTTAATCTGTAGTAAGTGCTCTCTGATACCTATCTTTCAAGAGCCTGGAAGTCTGTCCTACATATTGTAGGCCCTTCGTACCACTGTATTAGTATATATCATCCCTTTGCTACTGCATCTTAGCAAATCTTTGATTTCATACCTTAACCTTTGAATTGTGTGTGAGATGAAATTCTGTGTTTTATTCCCTCTTTCACATGGCTTATAGTTTGGGCATGGAAAAAAACCCTCTGATATTTCTCCCATATACATCTTGACCATGGATTAATAGTCTTAGGTATACTGGGGGGACAGTATGTTCTTTAATTTGTCTGCTTTTTGATATATACATTTTGGTCTTAATGGTAACTTTTCCCCCTATGATGTCATCATTCCTTAAAAGTGGCCTATTCTTCTCAATTATCCTTTCTATATTGTGTCTATTTTCACTGTATTCTGTGATGAATGGGACAGTAAGTGTGTCCTCAGCCAGAGTTATCAGTGTTGGTCTTGATTTTATATTTCAAAAGATCTTTCCGATCTCTACATCGGACTTCCTCTATATTCCTGTCAAGGCTGCCCTTTTTCATAGCCCCTCTCCAAAATTTATTTTTTAGAATTGTAGCCTGCTCCTCCATTTGTTGGGAATTTGAGCAATTCTTCTTTAATCTGAGAAGTTGCCCCTTGGGTATATTTAACCTTCCAATTTCTGTGGGTGGCAACTATCTTGATGAATATAGTTTTTACAATCTACTTCCTTAAAGAAAGTAGATGTCTCCAATTGCCCATTATTCTACTTCAATTTTGAGATCTAAATAAGGTAATTACTAAAGTACCTAAACTCATAGGTGAATCTTAGGTTTTGTGTATTGTTATTCATAACCTGTATAGTGTGTTCCAAGTCCTCTATGGAGCCTTTCAATATTATGAGGATATCATCTCATGTATCTATGATAGACGGACCAGGTCCGCGCTAGCTGGGCAGGAATCCCAAAAATAAGTTCTCATTTGCCCATGCATAAATTTGCATAACTAGGCGCGAACATTGGTCCCCATGGCTGTACCACATGTCTGTCTGTAAAATATCCCATAATTATTGAAATAATTATGGGTAAGAATGTATCTTATCCCATCTAAAATAAAGTCCTTTTGTACTTAGGTACATTTGGGTCTTTTTCTTAGGAAAACAATCACCAGCCTCTAGCCCTCCCTCATGATGTATACTAGTAATAGAGGGATGTGACGTCACACGTAGCTAATATATAATTGTCAGCCCATTCGATATTTCCCAATATAATCAAGACCTGGGGTGGAATCCCCTCAGGTAAGATGGTAATTGAGTTCGTATGTTTGGATGATTTTTATTCGACATATACTGACAAGTTACTTGACAGTGAGCCGTATACCACTATATAATCGGTCTGCCAGGAGGGGTAGTTAGAGATTTATGTATCTTAGGGAGATAGTAGAACACTGGGGTTATGGGGTATTTAATCCCCATATATTTAAACTCCTTCTCATTGAGGTATCCCCCTTCGTTCTTGCTTTAAGAGCTGGCCAAGGTTTCCCACTGCACCTGTCTAACCCCTCTTGATTGCAATCTATTTTTAAAACCACCCCTACACAGGTGTTATAAAATGGGCTGGCATATAAGATGACATTTCTTACCTGAAAAAGAAATCCAAGAGAAGGAAGAAAATACACTGAAAATAGCATGCCAGTAAAGTGGTGATTTTAATTCTCTGCTGTACTGAATCATGACAATTTAAAGTTAGGTGGGCTATCTTTTTGAGCCTATCATCTTAAGATTATATTTGAATCAACACTCAATTCAAATTTTAAAATCCTTGTCTAAATATTATACTGTGTGTCCTAATGTCCAGCATTATCTTTATACTAATTTCACATATACATACCTTTTAAAGTATAAATCACAATGTAACATATGGCACTTACAAGTTCTTATGAGTGATCAATGACACAGATATCGAGCAATTTGATTAGTTAGTGATAGTTTTTAATGTGTATTTGAATCAGATTGGCTCGATGTCATAAATCATGTAATTATGCATATTCAATCAAAGTGGTGGAAAAATTCAATAGTGTGTGTGTTATTTAGGAGTTTGCGTCATAATTAGTGCGAAAAGTGTTGAGTCCAATATGCGCAAAGTGGCGAGTGGGACTTGTATTACATGGCCTTAAACATGGTGCACATAGATTTCTCACACAAATAAAAAAGGAAGTTAGCTATATTATGTTGTGTATTTATTTATTTTTTATCTCTATCTCTATAAATGCAATTAGTTTGGGGGCAAAACTTTGCACCAAATATGTAGAATAATATTGTCCCCTTACTTTGTAATGAGAGACAAAGTTGTAGCTTAATTTATAAGTAGTAATGTATTTTTCATTTTTATCCCTATAATCTACTAGTGCACCAAATGGTATAGCAATAATATTGTTTGATTTAGAAAGGGTATACAAATTTAATAAAGTTTCTAATTTACTTTTATTATGTAATATACTTCCATTCTCTTGCAGCATCAAACATAAGTTTTCTGTGTTTTCAGACTCCCATTGAGTTCTATGGCATCCGCGACCTCAAGGGTGGCGGATTGAAAACTAGGTACGCTGCGTCGGAAAAAACGCAAGCGTAAACTGTAGAATTTTTGATAACTAGTGAGAGCTTCAAATAGTGTCGATTAGAAGGTCGAATGAACACAATTCCACTTGAATTCTACAAGTTTTTTAACGTTGCATCGACCTGCAGCGGACTAAGATTGTGAAATCGTATTTTACTTCACAAATTTCAACATTTTCTGATCTTGACGCTTTGATTGCTTACGGCGATCAATCTCACGACATTATAATGCATAATTCAAGCGTATTTTCGGGTGATGCTTTGATAAATAGGCCCCTAAAGGTTAAAACTTACCTATTGTCACACACAATATTTAATCCCTAACATATCTCATTTAAATACAGATTTAACTTAACCTTTATCACCCAAAAATATGGGCTAGATTACAAATAGAGCCTACTATTCTTGCGCTCAACATTACAAGTTGATGTAAAATAGGTTTAGTTCAAACGGAAGCCTCAGGAGTGCTAACCATCTATAGGGTGGTTAACACAATTTTGCTAGCTTCATTTCACACATAGACTTCTAAGTTGAGAACTACAAAACACTGTACTGACTTTCAACTAAAGCACTTTTATTTAAATACATATATATATCGTACCGATGAAGGGGTGATTGATCCCCCGAAACATCAAATTTTTGTGCTAATTAAAGCCACTTCTTTCACAAATCCAGCAAGTGCAAGCCTCTTTTTTATTATATCTATATATATATATATAATATATATAGTATATATATATATATTTATATATATATATACTATATATATATCTATATATATACACAAAAGACTAGTTGTCAGCGCTCCCTTCTGTGACAACTATGGACAAAAAGGTGTATAAACTATTGTGGGGTAACGACGTCCCCTATCACCACACACTTACTTCTAAAAACTTCAATCCATATGAGGTAAGTAGCCACCATTGTTAAAAAAACGCCCAATTTGCTGGTGTCTCCAGGTCTGTAGTGCAGAGAGAAACGGAAACCGGAAAGGGCACTCAGCTGTGCAGAGTCTGAAGTGCTTGATCAAGATATCCACGGTATGCCTCCCTGGTTCATCTCAATACATATTAGTGCAGAAAGAAACGGGAGATTGCCCAAATAGTGACGTAACGGTTTATTCCAATACATACAATACACAAATTAAGACAATCCCACCTCACAAGTCAGACCTCAATCTTATGAGGTAAGATTAAGGCAAACAATAGTAACTTTATAAAATAGTCAGATGGATACCGAAGAAAATAAACCACCTCAGTCACAAATAACTCTATGTTTATAAGTACAACGTCCCTGACCGCGTTTCAAAGTTTCCTTCTTCCTCAGAGGAAGAGCACTCTCTGTCTTTTTCAAATTCTATCTTTTACTGTGAAAAGTATTGACGTTTCAGGGACAGAGTATCCCCTTCCTCAGACACAGTGTATAACAATATCAAACAACTTATAGTGCAAACATATCAAAAACCCAACCACCCAATTAGGACCACAAGAACAGCCAAATGGTTAGTCATGGTAGCCACCCAATCACATAGTAAAAAACAATGTGTATATCATAATGCCAAAAATCAGTCTGGAGCATGGTGATGAATGAATAAATAATAGTGAAGTGTAAGAGTTAACCAGAACTGCAAAATTATGAACATCAGTATTGGAAAAGTGATCATACAGGAATATACAATGATCTTACAAGGATATATCAGTCACAAAGATAGCATAGCAATGTCTGACTTAGACTGCAGCATATAAATACTCATGCTATGTTATGCTTATACAGTGATAACAAAAAGGTATCAAATTCAATACTTTATAAAAACGGGTTTGTACCGTGACTTGGGCCCAAACTATGTGCCAGCGTTGTTAAATGTGTAGCATGAGCAATGATTACTTACAGGCCAGGATGCAATGTGCCATAACAAGCATCCCACTAGCCTGCATGACGAGGTGAGGACCGATTGGGAACATCCCTTTATTGTAAGCCAACGGACAGGAATTCCCTGTTGCACCGCTACTAGTAACCATCCAACCCTCTTTATTGAAGGTTATACCTAAAGCCCAGATTATGTGTGTGGCACAAAACAACAGTGAACCAGAAATAAGACAGTCCCAATTATCTGAAATGGCTTGCAAATTTGTACAATGGGGTTACAATCCACGACTCATTGATCAAAATAGAAAAATGTCTGATGATCCTACAATGACTGTCTCAGGAGACTCTCAGCTATAGATCAGGACAATACACGATGACTGGCATTTACTACAGTGCATAGCCCTACCCATCAGCAATTTGGGTAAGGAGCCCTAATACGCAGTGGCATATCATCAGGAGTGACTCTAATCCTCCCTTGCCAATGTGCTTAGAGGAATATGGCTGCACCTCACTGAAAAGGCCCCACAGAAGGCCCGTAACGATCATCTGGGGTTGCCCTTTTCCTTGTTCAGAGGAAAATTGCCTGGTATTTTGGGGCTGGACTGACCTTGTCAGCAGGATCAGACTGATATACTACAGGAAAGTTTTCCTCTGTGAAACAGCACAATTGAGCAGAAAGAAGCTACTTCCAGGTGGTAACTGGGCCATAGAACAAGCTATTGATGCTGCTGTTCGTTCCTGGCAGGACTGCTTCTCTCTCTTTTTTGCATATGTAAATATGACCCTGGGGATAGTCTCCTATGGGTGATGGGGGAAACCAGACGTGGACTCCTTGCCCAATGTGCTTAGAGGAATATGGCTGCACCTCACTGACGAGGGCCCACAGAGGCCGAAAACGATCATCTGGGGTTGCCTTTTCCTTGTTCAGATGAGAATTGACTGGTATTTCAGGGCTGGACTGACCTTGTTGGGCGGGATCAGACTGATATACTACAGGAAAGTTTTCCTCTGTGAAAAGCACAATTGGGCAGAAAGAAGCTACTTCCAGGTGGTAACCGGGCCATAGAACAAGCTATTGATGCTAGCTGTTCTTTCTGGCAGACTGCTTCTCTTTCTGTTTTGCATATGTAAATATGACCCAGGGGATAGTCTCCCTATGGGTGATGGGGGAAACCAGACGTGGCCTCTTTGCCCAATGTGCTTAGAGGAATATGGCTGCACCTCACTGACAAGGCTCACAGAAGGCCGAAATGATCGTCTGGGGTTGCCTTTTCCTTGTTCAGAGGAGAATTGCCTGGTATTTCGGGGCTGGACTGGACCTTGTCGGAGGGATTAGACTGATATACTACAGCAAAGTTTTCCTCTGTGAAAAGCAAGATTTGGCAGAAAGAAGCTTCTTCCAGGTGGTAACCGGGCCATAGAACAAGCTATTGATGCTGTTGTTCGTTCCTGGCAGACTGCTTCTCTTTCTGTTTTGCATCTATCCTCCTAGGGTGGGCTACAAAAGGAATAGGAATTTAAAAGCACTCCTTGATGATCACAGACCCCCTCCATTGTTACAAAAAAAACAAATAGGTTGCAACTTAAGAAGAAAAATAGTTGCTTTAGATGTGCAGGTTGCACCGACTTGTAGTGCAATGGTACCTGGTTCCCCCTTTGGCCATCCCCATACCACCAAGAGATTTAAGTTATGACACTTCATTACATGCACCACCACCCTATGTGGTTATATCTGTTGAACTGTAGCTGTGGGAGATTCTATGTTGGCAAAACCTCTGATGATGCCAGTATAAGGGTTTTCAACCACAGATCAGCCATCAGGAATGCTATAAAAAATATGAAGAGTGACCAGCCCATGGCAAGGCATTTCCTTGAGGCCGGTCTACAGTAATGACCTACGATTGCTTTGATAGATCATGTCCCTCTGAAACGTGGGGGTGATCAGAACAAGAGACCATCTAATGTAAAGATTATTGTGCTTGATTGAACCCCTTGTGTCTGCTATATAGGGTCCTCTCTCCCCCTTTTCTTGATTATATTCCTCCTTTCCCTGAGCTTAATTCTACGGTCCAGGTATCTGTTTCTCTCCCCTCTAGATGCAATGCCCATTACATGTGTTATACTCCACTGGGCAGCACCTACCAATATCCCCCGATTCCCCTATATAGTGAGATATATGTTATATACAGTACTTTTGGGGTTGTTTTAGAAGTAGAGTCAGGAGGTTTTCAACTTTAGGTCCCGGTGTTAGCATTAGTACTACTAGCATGATATATTAATATATTGTGACCATATGATTAACTTATTATGTTTTCTCCTATGCCTAACATAGGCATAGGAGAAACAGTGGAGTTCACTACGGCAATCTACGGTGCGTTACCATAGCATTGCAGACGCCAGCTCTGGAGTGGGTCTGGATGTCATGGGACTCACATCATCATGCAGGCCCAGTGGGATGCTTTTTATGGCACATAGCGTCCTGGCCCTGTAAGTTTTTATTGCTCATGATACGCATTTAACAATGCTGGCACATAGTTTTGGGCCCAAGTCAGGTACAAATCGTTTTTATAATATTGAATTTGGTACCGTTTTGTTATCACTGTATATAAGCATTACATGGCATGAGTATTTATATGCTGCGGTCCTAAGTCAGACATGCTATGCTATCTATGCGACTGTATATCCTTGTAAGATCATTGTATATTCCTGTATGATCACTTTTCCAATACTGATGTTCCATTATTTTGCAGTTCTGGTTAACTCTTACACGTCACAATTATTTATTTATTCATTCCCCATGCTTAGACAGATTTTTTGGCATTATGATATACACATTGTTTGTTTACTATGTGACTGGGTTTCTACCAATGACTACCATTTGGCGGTTCTTTTGGTCCTAATATGGGGGATGGGGGTTTTGATATGTTGCATTATAAGTTGTTTGCTATTGTTATACACTGTGTCTGAGGAAGGGGGATACTCTGTCCCCGAAACGTCACTACTTTTCACAGTAAAAGATTGGAATTTGAAAAAGACTAGAGAGTTGCAAGTTTTTGTGCTGCTATACTGATTCTTTACTGGCACTGATTACCGTGTATCGGGGATATATATATATATATATATTTATTTTATTTTTCCCCCTAACGGCATTTGCACCCAGACCTTATCTGGGGGTCGATACGATATAGATCGTAGTTTGCGCGCAAGCGGAGGGGAACCCGCGTCGCCCGCAGTTTCAGATCGCAACTCGAGCTATCCCTATATAGTCGCCGTCAGATGCTAACGTGCCGTAAGTCTGACAAACCAGTGCAATGTCCAGAATCCTGCGCAAAGTACAAATTTCTGGCGTCACCAGTGACTTGCGGCACGGTAGAAACTGCCGGCGCCTTTAAAACCTGACTAAAGTCTAAATCACCCGCACTGTCTAACACGCCTCCCTAACATAGCCCGACAAGTCTAACACGCCTCCCTAACATAGCCCAACACGTCTAACCCTCTATCCGCTATCCCCCCTCACTAGCCTAACAATAAAATATGTATTAACCCCTAAACCGCCGCTCCCGGAGCCCGCCACTACCTAATAAAGTTATTAACCCCTAAACCGCCGCCAGCTATATTAAATCTATAACCCCCTAAAGTGAGCCCCTAACACCGCCGCCATCTACCTTACCTACCCCCTAAAGTGAGCCCCTACCCCGCCGCTATCTATTTTAAAATTATTAACCCCTAATCTAATCCCCCTACCCCGCCGCCATCTATATTAAATTATTTAACCCCTAAAATACTAAACTATCCCTACCACTAAACCTAAGTCTAACCCTACAAATAGCCCTGAAAAGGGCTTTTTGCATGGCATTGCCCCAAAGTAACAGCTCTTTTGCCAGCCCTTAAAAGGGCTTTTGGCGGGGCTTTGTCACAAAGTAAACTGCTCTTTTGCCTACAATCTACATCCCCCTACACCGCTGCCACCTATAATAATGTATTAACCCCTAATCTAATCCCCCTTCACCGCCAGCCAGCTATATTAACTATATTAACCCTAATTATATTAGGGTTAATTAGTTAATATAGTTATTATATTATATATATATATTAACTATATTAACCCTAATTATATTAGGGTTAATATAGTTAATATCGTTATATTATATATATATTAAGTATAATAACCCTATCTAACTCTAACATCCTAACTAAACTCTTATTAAAATAAATCTAATATTAATATTATTAATTAAAATATTCCTATTTAAATCTAAATACTTACCTATAAAATAAACCCTAAGATAGCTACAATGTAATTAATAATTACATTATAGCTATGTTAGGGTTTATATTTATTTTACAGGTAAATTGTTAATTATTTTAACTAGATATAATAGCTATTAAATAGTTATTACCTATTTAATAGCTACCTAGTTAAAATAATTACCCAATTACCTGTAAAATAAATCCTAACCTAAGTTACAAATACACCTACACTATCAATAAATTAAATTAAACTACAAATATCTATCTAAAAATACAATTAAATAAACTAAACTAAATTACAAAAAAAAACAAACACTAAATTACAAAAAATAAAAAAAAAGATTACAAGATTTTTAAGCTAATTACACCTATTCTAAGCCCCCTAATAAAATAATAAAGCCCCCCAAAATAAAAAAATTCCCTACCCTATTCTAAATTAAAAAAAAGTTCAAAGCTCTTTTAACCTTACCAGCTCTTAAAGGGCCTTTTGTGGCGGCATGCACCAAAGAAAACTGCTCTTTTGCCTGCAAAAAAAAACACAATACCACCCCCCCAACATTACAAACCCACCACCCACCATACCCCTAATCTAACCCAAACCCCCCTTAAATAAACCTAACACTACCCCCCTGAAGATCTCCCTACCTTGTATTCACCCAGCTGGGCCGAACTCCTCATCTGATCGAGCGTTGTGTTCCAGCAAGCGGCAGTGGAAGTCTTCTTCCATCCGGGCAATGTCTTGAAGCAAGCGGCAGAGAGTCCTCTTCCATCGGCGATGTCTTCAAGCAAATCAGCATCTTCAATCTTCTTTGTTTGCTCCTCCGCCGCGGAGCATCCATCCGGCACAACGACTTCCCGACGAATGAGGTTCCTTTAAATGACGTCATCCAAGATGGCGTCCGTCCGAATTCCGATGGCTGATAGGATTCTATCAGCCATCGGAATTAAGGTTAGAAAAATCTGATTGGCTGAATTGAATCAGCAAATCAGATTCAAGTTCAATCCGATTGGCTGAACCAATCAAAAAATAAAAATAGTTTTTTTAAAATATTTGAGACTTTTTTATTAATCAGTTCTGTTATGTTTAAAGTTTCGTAATAAATTTATACCTTTATTCATCTACACATTGACTCTGTGTTTCTTAGGGTATTATAGCCATTCTTTGGCGCTGGCGTGTTATCTCTTTGCACACTAAACTCTTTCTTTGGGACCTTTAGAGGAGAGTCCTATCCTAACTCACTAGCCATACCCTCTTTTCCAGCGCAGTCTATCACCACCCTTTCTCATATGTATTTACAGTAACACGCGTACTACCTGACATGTGCAAAAAGCCAAAGTTCGAGTTCAGTGAACCCATGAGAGTGAGCGATAAATAGTGCTCAAATAAGTCATCTGGCCCTCGTCCAGTAGTTAAATATCAAAATAACAAGACTATTGCAGCATGCAGTGATACCTTTTTATTGGACTATCATAATATCGTACAAGACAAGCTTTTTAAGAGTGTGTCCTCTCTTCCTCAGGTCTGAAGCAATACTGACCAATATCATAGAGTTGTTCATGGATGTCTTGGGAAAAAGGGGGGCTATGGAGGCAAGAGGTGGGGTAGATCAGGCAGAGAAGTTACAGAGCATCATACATAACAGATCAGTGCAATGTGAAAATGCAGAGGGGGTTTGGTAATAACAGGAGAAACACATACTGGCAGTAAGTGCTAGATAAGGTTTAAAACAGCGATTTTCACTCTGAGATTATACTGTTTATATAACATAATATATTCACATATAATGCACAGGCAGTCACTGATGTCAGAATGTACATACATGGTATATGTCAATGACAGATGTTAGGGGACTAACTATATAACATTTTGGTAATGTGACAAAAAGTTAGACAGAATCACTATAAATTTAAGCACCCCTGTATATGATAGGTTACTATGTATTCCCACTCCACTGCCTAGTTTTTATGATTGACACTATGGGGTAGATTTAACAAGGGCCAAATGGCCCTTGTTTCTGCTTGCCGGAAACAGCAGTTATGAAGCAGCGATCTAAAAACCGCTGCTCCATAACTTGTACGCTGTCCACAATTGGCATATAAGTCAATATCAAACTGCTGCTTAGTAGTGATGCTAGAAAAGTTGCAACCCACTAAGACATGAGCACACATATGACAATTTCTCTTGCCACACTTAAAATTTCCTTTTTTGCCCAACTAGGTATGTTTGAAAACCTTGTTACTTTTTACCATACTAGGGGATAGCCATTGAGCTAGCGTTCTAGGCTTTTTTGGAACAGATTTAAGGCTGTTTACATGAGATTTTAAGATACCATATCCCAAGAGAATGTGCATAAGTTTCCTCAAGTTCTTTACAATTGTGTCATATTGTTGAGAATATTCAGTTGTAAACACTATAGCATCCCTAAATGTGCTATCCTGACTATTAGTAATGCCCATATTGCTATTGTTGCTACTTTTCTAACCTTTTGTGGGCCTTCTTTGTAACCTCTGCATATCAACCTATTTTTTAATTCTATGGATTGTTGTTCAAAGATTTCACTAGACTTGGTATTTCTTCTAAGTCTAATGAATTGGCCTTTGGGTATGGCCTTAATCAAGTGACTGGGATGTTGAGAAGTTGCGTGGAGTATTGTATTTCCAGCAGTGGGCTTTCTGTAGGTTATAGTTATAATGCTGTCGGCATTTATTGATGTGCGGTGGACATAATAAGCTTCATCGTATCATGTCAGCTCGCACTTATAAATCGGGCCCCTTAGCCCTGCACAGACATAGGAAGAATAGTTGGCCTGTTCCTGTAAAGGAAACCTCTCTCAAGCCTGAGAAAGGAAAACGGCAGCATTAGGGTTTCCTCCAAGTTTTCCTGATCTGGAAAAACATAGGAAGGGTATATTACAACCCACTACAGAAGATTACAAGTTTGTTGTCTGAAACAAGAGCATTGAGCAGGGTGTGGGACCTGCTTCATGGCATCTCTTTATTAGAGGACTTAGTCAAGTCTGTACTGGGGAGACGTGAAACACCCAGCAGTGTGTGCATGCTACATGTTGTACAGTATGCGTATGGATACTCACACCATTGCACGTACCTATACACACTGGAAGAAGAAAAAAACTCTTAAATTACTTACTTTTCATAAGTAATATAAGCCACATAAAGTTAGTGTAAACCAAACTTTCACTGTTGCATGTAAATATAAATGTAAAAGATAACAAGTTGGAATCTGCATGTAGTCCTGTGTTTATTGTGTTGAAATAAGTTCATTATTATCTGTCATTGACTTGTACATGTTGACATTGTTTCCTCTAATATTTTTCAGGAATGGGGGCAAAAAAAAAAAAAGTTTTTATTTGAAAAAGTACATTAACTATGCGCCTCCCTCACTTTATGAAAAATTCCAGAAAAAGTTATCTCACGCATATACAAACACACAAAACTGACTCACTAATGCATACACACTCGTGCACTGATATTACACACAGCCCCGGTTGTTCCAAGACATTAATACAAACAACTTTATCTTTTTTTTCATGAACAAAGCTGTGTGAAGGATTAAATAAATTATGCCAAAACAAAACATTTTAAGAACAACCTCCTATACCTTTCTGCCTAATAGTTTCCCTGGCTTTTTGGTTAGTAATTACAAATTAGACTACCACTGTACCAGGGACCCCCCTGCACATTCTGGTTCTATGTGCAAAGTATCAAAACATGTGGGGACTCTTAACCCCCAGTTTAAAAAGCACGGTGTTAGAGCATTTGGAATTCACAGTATAATTTCTAGAGAAAAGTGCGCTAAGAAAGCTCTACCAGAAGTCTTAAAATCAATCAGTATATTAATATCAAATATAGATAATATTAATAATTATTTAAGTACATTTAAAAGGAAGTATTTGGAACACTAAGTTAAAGGATGATACTAAAAACTATTTATTCATAAATAATCTAAAAACAAACATACACAGACCCAGATAATACGTTATAAGGTGCACCTTTAGATAAGACCTAAACTAGGATGTCTAGAAAGGTCAAGTAATAATCAATCTGAGCGATAACTCGTGCAAAAGCTGCATATGCAAAACTAATATTGCGCTTGATCAGAGACTGTTCCCAGGGGATAAAAACTGAATATTGTGCAAATGTTTTTTTTTTGTAAATGTTCCAAGCACAGATATATATATCAGATGAATTAATGATGAAGCGAAACAAAGTCTTGTATGGATGCTCAGTCCAAATTCGGTAAATGGGGTAAAATATATATCAATAAATTCTCAGCAGTATAACACTTATGTTAGAAGTACCTCATAAGGTTGATATCCAGAGGATCCTACTCACCAGAATTTGAAAAGCTGTACATGCAGTAAAAAGCTTATAAAATTAGTTATCTGGGGCGCAATCCGACATACGGCGTAGTTTTCGGCGCAAGCGAGGGAACCCGCACTGCCCGTAATTTCACCTCGCACATCGGGCTATCCAATATATGGCGCCGTCAGATGCAAAAGTGGTGTAAGTAGGACAAACTGGCCGAAAAGTGCGCAAATACACATTTTAGTCGTCGTAAGTACTTACGCCAGTATTTTGTTCACGTAAAGTCTCAATAAAGTGTAGTTTTATGCAAATTTGGCTCGTAAAAATTACCCGCTACTCCATCTAAAAATGTGCAACGTAATTACGCTATTCAAAAGTCATATATAAACCCATGGGCAGCCGCCATTTTCTTCAGTGTGTTTGGATGGTTCGTTGATCTACAGCACACTACAGTGAGTTTAGGATTAGTAAGAGTAGTGAGAGAGGTGCAGCATAATAGTTAGTTAAGTCAGATTTTTGCTAGGGTAAGCTTGTACATTTACTTACACTTTATTTTTACATATTGCACACATATTGCATACATACACAAAATACACAACACTTTTTTTTTCTAACACCTCACACATTTTATTTCAATTTTACAGTGTGATAGGCTGAGTGTTTGGTTGTGATTGTGTGTGATTGAACTGGGAGTGAGTGTGAGTGTGTGAGTGTGTGTAGTTTGAGGATGGCAGGGAGAGGTAGGGTGGAGGGGAGGAGGGGAGCGGAGTTGCAGGGAGAGGAGTATTGTAGTGGACAGGAGGAGCAGCGGGGTCCCCATCAGGGAGTTAGTGGAGTGGGGAGAGGGAGAGTTAGAACGGATGATGTGAGGGGAGATGCCCAGAGACCAGGCACACTTAGAAGAGGGACAGAGGGTGCACATGGGGACAGAAGGGGGGGAGGAGGGAGAGGATAGGGAGGAACCCCCACCAGGGACATCCCAGGGAGGAAGCCAGGTGGCCACAGAGGAGGAGCGCATGAGATGACCAAACTTCTCATTTGATGAGAATGTTGCACTAGTCCAGGCCATCATGGACAACCACAGTGCCCTCTTTGGCCAGGAGAAGGGCAAAGGCGTTGCCGAAGGCATAAGACAGCATGGTTGGTGGTAGAGGATGCTGTAAACAGTGTGGCCCCACAGAGGAGGATAGTCGAGGGACTTAATAAAAGGTGGAACGATTGCAAGAGGCAGGTGAAAGAGAAGATGGGGCAGGAAGCCATGCAACAGAGGGAAACAGGCAGTGGTCCACCCCTGGAAACTGAATACAACACCTGGCAGGAGAGGATACGCAGGTCCCTGAGTATCACAGCAGTCCATGGACTTCCAGGGGCATGTGACTCAGGGGCTGCAACCACAGCACCTCATGCTGGTGAGTAACAGCCCACACACCAGTATTATATGTATTTGAGATATAACATCCATTAATGTCACACATTCATGTACACAATGAGGAGCATGGTATTTAGCCTACTAACAAAAACATCTACAATTATATTTCACATTAATGCTACTTAACACAATGCAATTCATGATATGAGGTGGAATAGTGCAATACTAACATATCTCAGAGTAACACAGGCCACAAGCCACATGTTGAGTTTTCAGTAAATGGACACTATAGCCATCACAATACTTTTAGCTCCGAAAGCAGGTTCTGTGCCTACATCAGGCTAAAGTATATTGTGTGACTATAGTGTCACTTAAAGAACACATTTTCTCCATCACTGATATGTACACATAACTATTGTATGAAACACATACCTGTATACTGTGCATATTAAAATCCCTCATATCACAAATCACATTGTGCACATGCATGTTATACAATTTGACGTTTTACATGACAATGAGTATTGTCCCTTGCATGTATCAATGTACATTGTATGCCCACATGGACATATATATGACTGTACTAATCCCTATCATCATTTGACTCCTCCACAGAACCTCCTGTCACCAGGCTGCAAACAGGCATGCCGCCACCTCCACCACCACCACCAGTCACAGGCATGCAGCCACCTCCACCACCAGTCACAGCCATGCAGCCACCTCCACCACCAGTCTTCAGGCAGCAACATGGACAGTATGCTCACAGGCATGAGCAGGGTTGGATTGCCTCCGTTGAGGACCCAGAAGTTATGCCACATCATTGGCATACAACCCCTGGCAGGATACCTGGCCTGAGGAATATCCTTTTGTCTTTGAGGGGGGTGCCAAGTCAGCCACGGAGGGTCCATGTCTTTACCCCCCCCAACACAATATCAGCCCAGTCATGGCTTTTCCACACAGGGGATGTCGCAGGAAATGCACACTGGACAGGCTGAGTGGTCACACACTAGTCATCAATGGGACTACCAATCCAGCCTGAGAGCTCCACCATCCTCTTCTCTTGGGAGAGCTCCACCATCCGCTTCCCTTGGGAGAGCTCCACCATCTGCTTCCCTTGGGAGAGCTCCACCATCCTCAGATGAGCATATAGCTGAAGTTATCCATGAAGCAGATGCAGCTGAAGTTGTCCCTGAAGCACCAGCAGATAGAGCTGAACCTGCACCTAGAATCACTGCTGCTCAAGAGCCTGTAGATCCACTGTATTCTCCCCTGGGCGAGGAATACATTTCACTCCAGAGGAGGCTCATAACAAGCTGCGAGAGCAGACAAAAAAGGCCAACATAGGTTTCAAAGGAGCCAACAGAGGTTACTCCAGCGTAGCATAGAGCTGCAGAGGGACATGGCAGCATCATTAACTGCAATTGTACAAAACCAGTCACAGATGCTGAGAGTTATTTCTGATATGCAGATGCAGATTGACAACAGATGGCGGGAACAAAACCAACTCTTGGGTGTGTTGGTTGAGCACTTCACATACCAGCAGGACACTGCCTCTAGCCTATCATCTGTGGTCAGCACTCCAGCAGAATCATCTGAATGTTCCCAAACCAGGAGAACCAGGAAATCCACTCCAGTCACCTCAGCCCCCTCATACAAGAAGCCAAAAAAGAAATAAATATTCTATATATTTACTATATACACTGTAAATCTTGTCCTCTGTTATTTACCATATAATTGTCATCCACATCCATGTGAGGTGTGTTTTAGTACACTAATATTGTTAAAACATATAATAAGGCCTGTGTGGAAATGGCCCAAAAAAGGTAATATTATCCTGTTTCTGACATATTCTTGTACTATAACTCACATCCACAATAGTTGTTTCTGAAGGGTACATATAGTAATATTCACTTGTAAGATGTAAATCAATGTATCTCACATCCAATATAAATTGACACATTGGTATATATAGTAGTGCTGTTACTGATAGGGTGGGCATTATCAGGTGTTTTAAGTCTGCAGGTGAGAGGTTGTGGTGTCTATGATTGGTTTGACACAATTGCAAAGAGGCAGCCTTCAAGAAGGTGTTAGAAATGATCATGTGAGCCATCCTAGGTTTTGCTTTCAACTAAGAATACCAAGAGAACAAAGCAAGTGTTCTAATTAAATCTGAAAGTAGTCTGAAATAACATGTCCTATTTAAAAGAAGAAGATTTTCTTTGGACTTGACTGTCCCTTTATATATGTTGGCATCAGTGCCAAGCTGTGTTAGCATTAGAATAAATTACACTCCATTGGGTTCTAAAGAGATGAAGGTAATCCAATTTAAAGTAAATAAGCAAGTATATGTCCACAATGTTATAAAGTACCTACAAGCTCAATCCATTTGATTATGTTGTGGCTTGAAACTACTTCAAATACACAAATAAACCTTAAAAAAGCAATATCATAGTATACTGTCCCTTTAACCTTGAGATGCTGCTTAAATGTATTGTTTGTTAAGGCTTCCAGGAGTTACGTTGCTTTTTTAGTCAGGTGCAAGGGCTCCTGGGCCTTCAATTTATGGCGAGATGAGAATGGAGTAGATTTTCTGAAATCTGCGCGCGTAAGTCCTTACGCGGTATATTGGATACCAAACTGCGCGTGTTTTGTATGTCAGTTTATGGATAAAAATGATACGGGCGAAGGCAGAAATATACGCCCATAAGTTGTATGCTACGCCGTATATGTGATACCAAATCAGCGACACCAAAAACTTTTTGAAAGCACAAACTAGAGCACAGTTTGGACAGTGGGGATATTTGAAGGGTGCCATTTTAGATAGTATGTATATATATATATAATATATATATATATATATATATATATATATATATATATATATATATATATATATATATATAAATATATATATAAAATTCACCATTTTGATATGGCATATTAATCACATATGTCTGTGCTATATAATATAGGGATAAAATTGGCCATGTGTATTTACTTATAGATTCAGGAACACATACCCTTATATATTGTTTATTAGTATTAATATGTAGCTATTAGCTAGTGTTGCTTGTCAGTATATAATTGCTTACTGTGAAGTTTTTGTACTTTATCAAAATAATTCATATTTAGTTATTATGATATTCAAGGTCCCTGACATAACTGCATGATTCCTATCATTATATTACTGGTATAAATATCCACAAATATACCCATGTTTGTCATACATGGTTCCAGTAAGTTTTTTTTTTCTATAAACATTAGTGGGGTTCAACCTTGGTTAATGGTCAAATAGAGATACTGACTTGTTTTTCAGAATATATTTCCAAAATACATATTTGTCTGTTATAGTTTAGTGACGAGTGCCATCTTCCGAGGGAAAAATATTCTAACTGCTAAATCTGTAATTTGTGTTAGCCAATCACTTATGTTACCCTAACCTTATCAGTTGGGGTGGATTTAAACGTTTTCCATAAAATACACACTCACCCACAAAAGGGGGAGGAGGGGACACAAGCAGATGGCACAAGGGGCCATACTGAGCATGAATGATGACCACATCCTATTCAGAGGAGATGGGAGGCTAAGCTGACCAGATAGACAATATATGTAAGTATATTTAGCAGACAGAAGTATATATAAATATGCAATAAATATGTGGACTTAAGTGGTTGGATGTGCACCAATATTTTTTGTTGTTTTATAATTGTTTTGGTCACTTTGGTAGCACTCCCACAATATGTGTGTTAAGTTGTGAACAGCCTTTTTGTGGTGTGCTTAACCAAAAAAAAACCCTTGTTGTATATTTTGAATAGGGAGTTGAACAAATCCCCCCCCCCTTTGGTTAATGCACACCACTCAGCCCAGGTGTGTTCCAGACAATATAATTGTGGTATACATATAAAGCTAGGGAGTTTCACTCTGTGTAGACATGATTTGCTGCAGTGTGGATACTGCTTAGTGTTAGGACCAGTCTATTGTGGGACACTTTGTAAGTGGTGACTGGTTTAGCAGAATATGATCATACTGTGTGACTAAGATCCCATTTTTATTTAAATTTAAAAGCATATTTAACAGGCAATATTTTTTGCAGCATAAATATAAGTCAATATTATTGTGAGATGTTTATCCCAATTTTATTTGAAATATGTAAGCATATTTAGCAGACAGAAGTATACATAACTGCTATATGCTATAAATATGTGGACTTAAGGACTTAAGTGGTTGGATGTGCACCAATACTTTTTTGTTGTTTTATTTTAGAAAAATGGTCAACCACCATTAGGATAACAGTATTGCCATTGGAAACAGGGAGCTCAACAATGAAGTCCATGGAAAGATGTGTCCAAGGACGCTCACCATTAGCAATAGGTTGAAGAAGACCCACAGGAAGACGTCGAGGAGTCTTATTCTGTGCACAGACTGAGCAGGAAGCAACATATGCAGCAACATCAGAACGAAGACCTGGCCACCAGAATTGTCAAGTGACAGACCAAATCATTTGGTTCTTGCCCGGGTGACCTGCGGCTTTAGGATAGTTGTAAGTGTGCAAAAGTTTAGTTTGAAGATTCTCAGGAACAAAGCACTTACCACTAGGTGGAGGTGCATCGGTTTGTGCAGCCACAATCTCCTCCCTCAAGGGAGAAGTCAAATTAGTACGTATGGTAACCAAAATATGGTCAGGAGGTATAACTGGAATAGGTACAGACTTCTCCTTGAACAGAGGCGAAAATTGTCGAGAGAGGGCATCAGCCCTAACATTCTTACTACCAGGCAGGTAGGAGACCACCTAATTAAACCGATACAAAAATAGCGCCCAACTGGCCTGTCGGGGTTACAACCATTTTGCTTTGGATAGATAAGTCAAATTCTTGTGATCAGTAAGAATGAGCAGTGGTTTGCTAGTACCCTCGAGAAGGTGCCTCTATTCCTTGAGTGCCAAAATTATGGCCAGTAATACGCTGTCACCAATTTCATAATTGCACTCTGCCGGAGACAATTTCTTAGAGAAGAAACCGCACGGATGCAAGGAACCGTCAGGTGTAGGACGTTGAGACAAGAGGACACCTACTCTAGTTTCAGAAGCATCAACCTCAAGAATGAAAGGCAGGACAGGGTTAGGATGAGCCAGAACTGGAGCGGCAGCAGAGGCAGTCTTAAGACTCTCAAAAGCCTTATTGGAAGTAGGTGACCAATGGAGTGGATCATTCTCCTTACGGATCATGTCAGTGATAGGTTTGACCAAGGAAGAAAAGTTTTTAATAAACTTCCTATAGTAATTGGCAAAGCCTAAAAAATGTTGAATAGAGCAAAGACCAACTGGGCGAGGCCACTGCAGGACTGCAGACAACTTGTCAGGATCCATGGAGAACCCTGCAATGGAGATTACATAACCTAGGAAGGTTACTTAAGTCTGATGGAACTCACATTTCTCGAGTTTACAAAACAGGACATTCTCACGTAATCTCTAAAGTACTCGTGTAACATCAGAATGATGAGCCTCAAGAGTGGGTGAGTGTATGAGGATATCATCTAAGTACACCACAACACACTGTTGCAACATATCTCGTAGGAGATCATTAATAAATTCCTGGAAAACAGCTGATGCATTACATAGGCCAAAGGGCATTACAAGATACTCATAATGCCCGCTCCTGGTGTTAAATGCTGTTTTCCATTTGTGGCCCTCCTTAATCCTAAAGAGATTGTATGCTCCTCTCAAATCAAGTTCAGAAAAGACCGTAGCTCCCTTGACGGGGTCAGAGAGTTTTGTAATGAGCAGAATAGGGTAAGAATTCTTAATGGTAAGATGATTAAGACCCCTATAATTGATGCAAGGTCTTGACTCACCACCCTTTTTCTTCACGAAGAAGAAGCTAGCCCCTGCAGGAGATCAGGATTTGCGGATAATCCCCCGCAACAGAGCATAAGCAACATACTCCTCCATAGCACAATTCTCCACAACAGAGGGTAAACCCGGCCCGAGGAGGAATGGCTCCAGGTTGCAGGTCCATGGCACAATCGTAAGACCGCTGAGGAGGCAATGTACCAGCACGCACCTTGTCAAAAACGTCTAGGAACTCTCTGTACTCCTCTGGCAATTGAGATACCAAAGAAGTGCACAAGACTTTGACTGGTTTCTGAAGACAAGTGGAAATACATTGCGGGGACCATGGCAAAATTTCAGACCTGTGCCAGTCGAGACTGGGATTGTGCTTTTGGAGCCAGGGATAACCCAGAACAACCGGAAAATGCAGAGAGTTTATCACCTGAAAATGGAAGGTTTCAAAATGGAGAGCCCCAACAGCCATTAATAACGGAGCATTTTCATGAGTAACGAGTGCAGGCTGAAGGTGCCTGCCATCAATGGCCTCAATAGCAAGCGGAATGAACCGAGGCAATACAGGAATATAGTGCTTTGATACAAAAGCACCGTCAATAAAATAGCCCGCAGCACCTGAGTCAACAAGAGCCTGGAGGAGTTCACCCAGGAAAGGACAAACGAGACCAAAGGTTTCTCCTTTAGCGGTTCCGGGGACAAGTATAAACCACCCAAGGTCTGCCCCCCACAGGACCTTAGGTGTGAGCATTTCCCAGCCATGTAGGACAAGACTTTAAAAGGTGGCCTTGTAACCCACAATAGAGGCAGAGCCCCTCCCTCCTCCTAAAGGCCCTCTCTGTCGCGGAGAGATGTGTGAATTCCAACTGCATCTGCTCAGCAGTACCTGGTGACTCGGAACCAGGAGGCATGGGAGGAGAGGGAGGCATGGGTGAGAATGAACACGTAGGAGACAGTGGAACAGGAGGCTTCTGCAAGCGCTCCTTAAAAGAGGATTAAAAAATACACCAATGCCTCGAGATCCTCTGGTAAATCTATGGCAGCAACTTCGTCTTTAATCATATCAGAAAGCCCATGAAAGAAGGCTGCAACAAGGGCTTCTGTCAGCCGCTCTGGAATCAATCCGAGATGTAACCCAACTGCTAGCGTGAATTGAAAGCACACGCTAGCACACTGAGAAATATCCAGGACGTGACCCACTCAGGAAGCAGATTAGAAGATAACAAAAATGAATATTGTTCCAGAATGCAGGAAAGCCACAAAGGTTAAAATGTCCCTTTAAGTAGTACAAAGAACAAAAAGGAAATGCTCTTACTTGAAGCTTCTGAAAAAGGTCCTCTTTAGCAGGCTTGTAAAACAAAGGAAAAGTTCTCTTTTGCAGCTTGTAAAAGTATAATGTCCCTTTAAGCAGGTTTATAACAAACAGAAAGGCAAAGTTCTCTTTTGCAGCTTGTAAAAGTAAATGTCCCTTTTAAGCAGGTGTATAACAAACAGAAAGGCAAAGTTCTCTTTTGCAGCTTGTAAAAGTAAATGTCCCTTTTAAGCAGGTGTATAACAAACAGAAAGGCAAAGTTCTCTTTTGCAGCTTGTAAAAGTAAATGTCCCTTTTAAGCAGGTGTATAACAAACAGAAAGGCAAAGTTCTCTTTTGCAGCTTGTAAAAGTAAATGTCCCTTTTAAGCAGGTGTATAACAAACAGAAAGGCAAAGTTCTCTTTTGCAGCTTGTAAAAGTAAAATGTCCCTTTAAGCAGGTCTTGATTTAACAAAGAATAGGTTTAAAGGTAAAGGCTAAAGCAAGGTCAGGCAGGCAGAAGTCGGCATCAAAATATCAGCAAAAGGTATAGGCAAAAGCAAGGTCAGGCAAGCAGAAGTCGGCATCCAAGTATCAGCAAAAGGGTAATAGCTACAGGCAAGGTCAGGCAGGCAGAAGTCAATGTCCAAATATCAGCAAGTAGGGATTAGGCAAAAGGCTTGGTCAGGCAGGCAGAAGTCGGTACACAGAAGAACAAAACTGATATGGTACTCACAATCCAGGGAAACAAACAAACGGGCCCAGATTCAGATCTCCCGCCGAGATTTAAGGGCAGGAGCGTAACCGTCATCAGAGGGGTGAGAGAGAAAGCGTCATGTTGCTAAGCAACATGACGTCAGAGACACAGAGGAGTTTCGGGAGCCGCGGCGACACGGCGATGAACGGAAGCGCTCATGACAGCACCCCCTCCTCAAGGACCCCTCCGGGGGACAGGACCAGGTCTATCAGGATGAGTCTTGTGGAAGGTCTTGACCAATATAGGAGCATTTACTTGATGAGCAGGTTCCCAAGAACGTTCCGTGACTGGATAACCCTTCCAATGAATGAGATAATACAATTTCTTGCCCCGCAATTTGGAATCTAGAATATGGCTGATCTCAAACTCAGGATGTCCATGCACCAATAACGGTGGAGGTTTAGAAAAAGGCTTAGAATACCTGTTAATCATCACAGGTTTTAAAAGAGAAACATGGAATACCGGATGGACTTTGAGAGACTTGGGTAAAGCTACCCGATAAGCAGTGGAACATACCTGACCCAGTATTCGGAAAGGACCCACATATCGTGGTCCCAATTTGTTAGAAGGTTGTTTCAGGCGAAGAAATCGAGAGGAAATCCAAACTTTATCACCAGGGCGATATTTGGGAGCCTTTTTCCGTCGAAGATCCGAAAAGAACTTGTAACGTCTAGAAGTTACAGAAAGAATACGATGTATCTTCTGCCAATGTCGAGTTAATCTTCGGGCTGTAAGATCAGAAGCAGGATTCACTGTGGAGGAAGTATGCAAAGGGAATGTCCTAGGCTGATATCCGTAAGCTGCATGAAAAGGAGAAGTCTGAAGGGAGGAATTGTACCGGGCATTATGGGCCAATTCAGCCAAAGGAAGGTAAGAAGTCCAGTTAGAATGATAATGATCCACATAATGTCTAAGATATGTTTCAAGACACTGGTTTACTCTTTCAGTCTGACCATTCGATTGTGGGTGGTGAGAAGTAGAGAGAGATATAGTAGTACCAAAATGTTTACAAAGTGACCTCCAAAATCGAGAAACGAATTGTACCCCTCTATCTGAAACAATATCTAGAGGAAATCCATGGATTCTTACAATATGTAGAATAAAAAGTTCAGAGAGTCTTTTGGCAGATGGTAATCCTGGCAAGGGTACAAAATGAGCCGTCTTAGTGAACCTGTCGACCACCACCCAGATAGTATTGTTCCCAGTGGACAAGGGAAGATCGGTAATAAAGTCCATGGATACATGAGTCCAAGGCTGGTGAGGTATAGGCAATGGTTGGAGTAATCCTGAAGGAAGTTGGCGTGGAGTTTTGTTCATGGCACATTGTGTGCATACTGAGACGTAATCCTTCACATCTTGAGAGAGTGTAGGCCACCAGACATGTTGTTTGAGGTTTCGAGTGGTAATACTGATGCCAGGATGTCCAGAAAGGGGACTATCATGAGCCCAAAATAAAATCTTGGAACGAAGGCGTTCAGGAACAAAGAGTAAACCATTGGGAGGTTTACAGGACAAAGGAAGATGCTCTTGAGCGGACTGTAATTCTTGTAACCAAGAAGTTGTTAACTGGGCAATGACTTCATGAGGTTGGAGAATGGTACCAGACTCAGGAACTGGGGTATCTTGAAATTGTCTGGAAAGTGCGTCTGCTTTAATATTTTTTGAACCAGGTATGTAAGACAAATTATAGTGAAACCGAGAGAAGAATAAGGACCAGCGTGCTTGCCTGGAATTTAGTCGTTTGGCTGTTTGGAGATACAGAAGGTTCTTATGATCAGTAAGTATAGTAAATGGCAAAGAAGTACCTTCCAGCCAATGTCTCCATTCATCCAATGCCATCTTGATGGCAAGCAACTCTTTATTCCCTACGTCATAGTTAAATTCGGAAGGAGTGAATTTTTTAGAGAAAAAAGCAACAGGATGAATCCTTCCAGTCTCTGGTATTCGTTGAGACAGAACCGCTCCAGCAGCAACAGAGGAAGCATCCACCTCCAGAATAAATTGAAACTCAGGATTTGGATGACGAAGGATAGGAGCTGAGGAAAAAGCTTCTTTGAGAGATTCAAAAGCTTCTATAGCCTCAGACGGCCATACTTTACAGTTTTGTCCTTTTCTTGTGAGAGAAGTAAGAGGAGAAGTAATAGTAGCAAAATTCTTGATGAACTTTCTGTAATAATTGGCGAAGCCTAGGAAACGTTGTAAAGCCTTCAAAGAATCAGGTCTAGGCCAATCCAAAATGGCAGAAAGTTTAGTAGGGTCCATTTCGAATCCAGATGCCGATATTACATAACCCAGAAAGGGTATGGATTTTTGATGGAAAGAACATTTCTCCAGTTTAGCAAACAGATGGAATTCTCTTAGACGTTGAAGTACTTTCTTGACGTGGTGCACATGATCTTGGTGGTTCTGAGAAAAAATTAAGATGTCGTCCAGGTATATGATAACAAAAATATTCAAAAAATCACGAAAGATCTCATTTACAAAATGCTGGAAAACCGCCGGAGCATTGCATAGCCCGAAGGGCATGACCAAATATTCATAATGCCCAAATCGAGTGTTAAAGGCAGTCTTCCACTCATCTCCTTTGCGTATACGGATCAAGTTGTATGCACCACGTAGGTCGAGTTTGGTGAAAATGGTGGCTCCCTGAAGATAAGTAAAAAGTTCAGGAATAAGGGGCAGAGGATAACAGTTCTTGATGGTAATCTGATTCAATCCACGATAATCAATACAGGGTCTTAATCCGCCATCCTTTTTTCCCACAAAAAAGAAACCAGCCCCTACAGGGGAAGAGGAGGGTCGAATAAATCCTCTAGCCAGATTGTCTTTTATATATTCTTCCAGAGCCATGTTTTCTGGTTTAGAAAGTGGATATGTCTTGCCTCGAGGATAGGCAGCCCCAGGAAGGAGGTCAATGGGACAATCAAAAGGGCGATGAGGAGGAAGACGTTCCGCTTCTTTTTTGGAGAAGACATCCACAAAGTCATGGTAATGCATAGGTAAGGATTCCGGAGTTTCAACTGTGAGAGCAATAGTGAGTGGTAACTTAGTAATCTTTTGAAGACATTTAGTCTGGCATGTAGATCCCCAGGAAGTGAGTTCACCGAAAGTCCAAGAAAAAATGGGATTGTGAATCTGGAGCCAGGGTAATCCCAAGATAATGGGAAATTGCGGAGTGGGAATGACATCGAAACAAATTGTCTCAGAATGAAGTATTCCTACGGTGAGGATTAAGGGTTGAGTAGAAAACTGAATGTATCCAGAACCCAAAGGATCTCCACTGACCGTAGAGACTGAAATGGAATACTCCTTCTTTAGTAAGGGTATTGAATGAGTAGAAACAAATGTAGAGTCAATGAACACACCTCCAGCACCAGAATCAATTAGAGCTTGGGTATAGATCTTCTTATGTCCAATTAGAAGAGTTACTGGAACAAAGAGTTTCTTGTATAGGGAATGACCACTATTTTGGCTTAACTCAGTTCCCTGGACTAGAGTTAAGCCCTGGCTTTTACTGGCCTAGTAGGACAATCCCTTAATAAATGTCCTTTAAGGCCACAGTACAGACATAAGCCAAGAGTCCGTCTTCTTAAGCGTTCAGTCTCAGTTAATTTTATACTTCCTACTTCCATGGGTTCAGCCTGATCAATAGTAGGAGAGGCTGGAGTGACTGGATTAGAAAAACGAGGAGCTAAACGAAAAGGAGTTCGAGTGGAAGTCCTCTGTGTTCTATCCTTTTCTTGTTGGCGTTCACGAAACCTGGCGTCGAGACTGATACAGAGATTTATTAAGGCTTCTAAGGACTCTGGAAGTTCACGATACACCAATTCATCCTTGAGACGCTCAGAAAGTCCTTTACGGAAAGCGGCTCTGAGTGCTCCCTGATTCCAAGTGGTTTCAGAGGCAAGGGTGCGGAACTCAATTGCATATTGAGAGACTGGTTGATTTCCTTGACGTAAATCCAGGAGAGTTGCTTCAGCAGCGGATGACCTTCCAGGTTTATCGAATACGTTTGAGAATGTAGATAGAAATGTATCAACATCCAACAGTATAGGATCATTCTTTTCTAGCAAAGGTGACACCCAAGCCAAGGCTTTTCCTTTCATTAAGGAAATAAGAAACGTGATTCTAGAAGAGGCAGTAGCAAAGAGAGTAGGGCTATTTCGGAAATGAAGACGGCATTGATTCAAAAAGCCTCTACATTCTTCAGGATTCCCATCATATTTATCCGGAAGAGGAATCCTGGGACTTAGTTGTACCTGAGACTGATTGTTAGGAATCGGAGGAGGTAATGCCTCAATCGGATTTGGATTGGGATTAGGATTGGGAGGTGCGGTAGCAACCAAATTTTGTAATAGAGCAGTAATTTGATCAAGTTTAGTGTCCAGAGACTGCAAGTGAGTGGCATGAGAACCCAAGAGCTGTCCCTGGTGAGCCACGGCCATAGATAATTCAGTGGGGTCCATTTTTATGGCCCGTTTGTAATGTCAGCCGCTCTGGAATCAATCCGAGATGTAACCCAACTGCTAGCGTGAATTGAAAGCACACGCTAGCACACTGAGAAATATCCAGGACGTGACCCACTCAGGAAGCAGATTAGAAGATAACAAAAATGAATATTGTTCCAGAATGCAGGAAAGCCACAAAGGTTAAAATGTCCCTTTAAGTAGTACAAAGAACAAAAAGGAAATGCTCTTACTTGAAGCTTCTGAAAAAGGTCCTCTTTAGCAGGCTTGTAAAACAAAGGAAAAGTTCTCTTTTGCAGCTTGTAAAAGTATAATGTCCCTTTAAGCAGGTTTATAACAAACAGAAAGGCAAAGTTCTCTTTTGCAGCTTGTAAAAGTAAATGTCCCTTTTAAGCAGGTGTATAACAAACAGAAAGGCAAAGTTCTCTTTTGCAGCTTGTAAAAGTAAATGTCCCTTTTAAGCAGGTGTATAACAAACAGAAAGGCAAAGTTCTCTTTTGCAGCTTGTAAAAGTAAATGTCCCTTTTAAGCAGGTGTATAACAAACAGAAAGGCAAAGTTCTCTTTTGCAGCTTGTAAAAGTAAATGTCCCTTTTAAGCAGGTGTATAACAAACAGAAAGGCAAAGTTCTCTTTTGCAGCTTGTAAAAGTAAAATGTCCCTTTAAGCAGGTCTTGATTTAACAAAGAATAGGTTTAAAGGTAAAGGCTAAAGCAAGGTCAGGCAGGCAGAAGTCGGCATCAAAATATCAGCAAAAGGTATAGGCAAAAGCAAGGTCAGGCAAGCAGAAGTCGGCATCCAAGTATCAGCAAAAGGGTAATAGCTACAGGCAAGGTCAGGCAGGCAGAAGTCAATGTCCAAATATCAGCAAGTAGGGATTAGGCAAAAGGCTTGGTCAGGCAGGCAGAAGTCGGTACACAGAAGAACAAAACTGATATGGTACTCACAATCCAGGGAAACAAACAAACGGGCCCAGATTCAGATCTCCCGCCGAGATTTAAGGGCAGGAGCGTAACCGTCATCAGAGGGGTGAGAGAGAAAGCGTCATGTTGCTAAGCAACATGACGTCAGAGACACAGAGGAGTTCCGGGAGCCGCGGCGACACGGCGATGAACGGAAGCGCTCATGACAGCTTCATTGTTCCATCCTACCTCTGTAGCAAGTGTACGGAACTCAATGGCATACTGAGCAACAGATCTCGCACCTTACTGAATGGACATAAGTCTTTTAGCAGCAGAGGAGGAGCTAGCAGGAACATCAAATACCCTTTAAAAGGAGGCCACAAATTCAGGGTAATTTGAAATCACAGGTTTGTTAGTCTCCCACAAGGGATTAGCCCAGGCAACAGCTGTGTCAGAGTAATGAGATGAGAAATCCCACCTTATCTCTGTCAGAGGGAAACGCCTGAGGTAACATCTTAAAGTAAATGCCCACCTGGTTCAAAAAACACTCTGCACTGAATAGGATCGCCTCCATATTGCTGAGGTAGAGGTGCAGAACTGGACATGCTCCTGGTAGGACTAGGTACAGCAGCGGAAACAGGAGCAGCCATAACTTGTGGGACACTCTGGTCCAAATGTGCAGTGCGAGTCAGCAGGGTTTGCAGGGCTAGTGCAAATTGATCCAAGCGGTGATCCAGTTCATCCATCCTGGAAATGATGGTAGGTAAAGGTGGATTATTAGCACCATCAGGATTCATGGCCCTTGCGTAATGTCAGGGTGCCAGGAATCAGACTGAGATGAGACGTGCAAAACATAATCACACCTTTATTAATAACAAAAAATAATTAAAAGTCCACAAGTCAAATAACAAGCCAGGAGTCAAAACCAGAGCTGGTAGTCAGACGAGCTGAGTCAGGAGCCAAAGCGAGTAGTCAGACAAGCCGGAATCAGGAACAAGGAGAACAGCAGAGTTAGGAACAAGCTAGGAATCAGAAACCAGGAACCAGAAGAGACGTCAGACAGCCAGGTAATACACAGGAGCTCACAAACAGATCTGAGACAACGCAAGGGCAAAGGATACTGAACAGAGGCCCTTTAAATAATTAGTGATGACATCACAATTCTGAGACTGCAACCTGTCTCACATGGATGATGTACACCAGTCTGACCATAAGAGGGCATTCAGGAAATGAGCAGCATCAGACACTCTGCACCAGATTCAGTAAGAGGTGAGTAAAATGGCTGCTAGCAGCACATGGCAAACAAAGCAGGGAAAAAACCCTGACAGGCCTTCATTTCCTGTAGTATAATCAGTCTGATCCCACCTATTGCGGTCATTCCAGCACCAAAATACCAGGCAATTCCTCTCTGAACAAGGAACACAGCAACCCCAGACGATCATTTCGTCCTTCATTGGGCCTCGTCAGTGAGGTGTAGCAGTATTCCTCTAAGCACACTGAGCAAGGAGTCCACATCTGGTTGCCCCTTTTTCCCATAGGGAGACTAAATACACACAAAGAGAAATGCACTCACAGGAATGAACAACCAGCTCAATACCATTGCTAGCCTGTTCTATGGCAATTTACCACCTAGGTGCAACTTCTTTTAGCCCAGTATTGCTTTTTACAGAGTAGAACTTTCATGTAGTATATCATATATAGTATATATATATATATATATATATATATATATATATATATATATATATATATATATATATATATATGTATATATACCAAAAAAATGTATTTATATGCAAGCATGACTAAACTATTGTAACTCTGCAATATTGGATTCAAATTTTTAAAATTTTCATTGCATTTATTTAGCAGTAAGACGTATTTATTTTTGTAATATAATATTGCATATTTGTAACAATAAAATACATATTTTTATAAAAAAAAATCTCTCGCACCTTTCTCTTTCTTTTTATATATTGTACTCAAAATCTTTCACAAGCTATGAGACCATTTGTTAGTTTTATAATATTAGGGGTAGGTGCCTGGAATTTAGATTTCAGAATAACCTCTCTCTAAGGCATTGGGCTCCATGTACTAAATGGCGGGCGGACAGCTTCTCAACTCGCAAAGCTGTCCGCCCGCCTTCGCTACACACGGGCAGCAGATCTGTTGATCCGCTTGCCTGTATGTATCATTACACACTCATCGGAGTGTGAAATGCCCGCCCCTTCAATCTCGCGACCAATCACGCGACTGAAGGGGCTGTCAAATACCGTGAGCGAGCGTGCTCTCTGTGATTTTGCCTCGCCACCTAAGAGGTGGCGTAGGGTGTAGGAAGCAGCGGTCTAATGACTGCTGCTTCTTACATTGCGGGAAGCAGGCTCGCATATGCAAACCTGCCCCGCAAAGGCTCCGGAGCAGCTTTCGCTGCTTCGTACATGGAGCCCATTGTAAGGGGAAAACGTTACAAACCGTTACATATGTGCTAGCCCACGCGGGCAAAAAGCTTTTTTCTAGCGGTGTTTACGCTTGAGCGGGATCGCTAAATATCGCTCTGCTTATAATCTAGTCCTGAATGTACTGAATAATTTATATAAAAATAATTAAAAATAATAAAGTTATGAACTTCAAACTACCAAAGAGCATTAGATCAAGTCAAAAGCAATCATCATGCTAATTTTCCTGAAAATGTTTTCAGCCATTTGGGGTGTAGACCTGGTTGCAAATCCTGACTAAGGGGCCGATTATTAATGACCGCCGCACATCGCTGCTTCTTAACTCCTGTTTCCGGCAAGCCTGAGGGCTCGCGCTGAAACAGCTGCATTGGGGCCAATATGGGGCATAATAAATCGGCCCCCATAAGTCAATAGAATTATTATTTTATTTTTTTTTAAAAACATTTTTTCTACTTTAAATAACTTTAAAAGGGTTTATCAAGTTTATTGAAATTTAGACTTTTTTGGCATTATTACTAGCTACAAAACTGCAAAATTTTAGTGCAATTACTTTTGTGTACTGTGTATTTACTTTACATACTTTACACTCCAATGTTCTTCAAATTGAAACAGTTTTAAGTATTCTTAAATATATATATGAATATATCTATAATTAAATAAATTCACATATATATATATGGGTATATGTCCAAGTAAATCCAGCTCCTGACTTCAGCAACATCCGGGGTGCACCTCAAGAAATACCCATATAAGATCCAGAATAAGGAAGGCACTGTCCGGTTTTAGTTTAACAAGATTTACTGTATAAAATACATGCAAATGTTTTTGGGCCTGCGCCCATCCTCAGACATACAGTGGGGCAAAAAAGTATTTAGTCAGCGACCAATTGTGCAAGTTCTCCCACTTAAGAAGATGAAAGAGGCCTGTAATTTTCATCATAGTTATACCTCAACTATGAGAGACAAAATGTGGAAACAAATCCAGAAAATCACATTGTCTGATTTGGAAAGAATTGATTTGCATATTATGGTGGAAAATAAGTATTTGGTCATATACAAACAAACAAGATTTCTGGCTTTCACATACCTGTATCTTCTTGTTTAAGAGGTTCCTCTGTCCTCCACTCATTACCTGTATTAATGGTGCCTGTTTGAACTTGTTATCAGTATAAAAGACACCTGTCCACAACCTCAAACAGTCACACTCCAAACTCAACTATGGTGAAGACCAAAGAGCTGTCGAAGGACACCAGAAACAAAATTGTAGACCTGCACCAGGCTGGGAAGACTGAATCTGCAATAGGCAAGCAGCTTGGTGTGAAGAAATCAACTGTGGGAGCAATACTTAGAAAATGGAAGACATACAAGGCCATTGATAATCTCCCTCGATCTGGGGCTCCATGCAAGATCTCACCCCGTGGGGTCAAAATGATCACAAGAACAGTGAGCAAACATTCCAGAACCACATGGGGGGACCTAGTGAATGACCTGCAGAGAGCTGGGACCAATGTAACAAAGGCTACCATCAGTCAAAATGTTCACAAGAACAGTGAGCAAACATTCCAGAACCACATGGGGGGACCTAGTGAATGACCTGCAGAGAGCTGGGACCAATGTAACAGATCCTGCAGTGCCAGACGTGTCCCCCTGCTTAAGCCAGTACATGTCCGGGTCCATCTGAAGTATGCTAGAGAGCATTTGAATGATCCAGAAGTGGTTTGGGAGAATGTCATATGGTCAGAGGAAACCAAAGTAGAACTGTTTGGTAGAGACACAACTCGTGGTGTTTGGAGGAGAGAGAATGCTGAGTTGCAACCAAAGAACACCATACCTACTGTGAAGCATGGGGGTGGCAACATCATGCTTTTGGGCTGTTTCTCTGCAAAGGGAACAGGACAACTGATCCGTGTACATGAAAGAATAAATGGGGCCATGTATTGTGAGATTTTGAGTGCAAACCTCCTTCAATCAGCAAGGGCATTGAAGATGAAATGTGGATGGGTCTTTCAGCATGACAATGATCCCAAACACACCACCCGAGCAATGAAGGAGTGGCTTCGTAAGAAGCATTTCAAGGTCTTGGAGTTGCCTAGCCAGTCTCCAGATCCCAACCCCATAGAAAACCTTTGGAGGGAGTTGAAAGTCCGTGTTGCCCAGCTACAGCCCCAAAACATTATTGCTCTAGAGGAGATCTGCATGCATTAATGGGCCAACATACCAGCAACAGTGTGTGACAACCTTGTGAAGACTTACAGAAAATGTTTGACCTCTGTCATTGCCAACAAAGGATATTTAACAAAGTATTGAGATGAACTTTTGATATTTATCAAATACTTATTTTCCACCATAATTTGCAAATAAATTCTTTCCAAATCAGACAATGTGATTGTCTGGATTTGTTTCCACATTTTTTCTCTCATATTTGAGGTATACCTATGATGAAAATTACAGGTCTCTCTCATCTTCTTAAGTGGGAGAACTTGCACAATTGGTGGCTGACTAAATACTTTTTTGCCCCACTGTAAAGTACAAAACATGTTACCACCCTTTAAGTGCTCCCTACATTACATCCCGCGTGCATTGTTCTGCTGCATCTGGAAACTCCGGGGTGTACTCCCAGCGCATGCCCTGGCTGCACTACGGAGTGCCATCTTGGCATATAAAAGAAAAAAGGCAAATTTTAAATAATGTATTAAATCAGTAATAGAAGTCACAGTGAAAGAAGTCATATAGTAACATGGACACAATAATCTGGTGTAGGCATTGTCAATAATACAATTAACCGACTATCCATATAAGCTTTAGGTTACTTATAACCCTATCAAAATAGATCAATATGTAAGAGTGAAATACTGTCAGTGGAAATACTATTCACGATTAATGTCACACTGACTGTCATACATAAATACATCAAGGGTAAATGTCAGATAAAGTACATAGTTTGTTTTAAGACATATCTTGGCAGTCCAGGAGTATTATGCGTATAAGGTAAAGCTATTAATGTCTGCCATAAGTAGGTAGAAATAGGGGATCCATTGTCAGGAGAAAAAATGAATCAATGCCCCAGTTTCTAAAAACATACCCAAAGCTTAAGGCAGTACATGATAGCATATTACAGGTAGCAGTGTAGGTCAAAATTAGTGTTAAGCCCTTTTGGTATAAGTGTAGGAGGAGCATCGTTCTCCTATCACCACCTCTTATGGGTGCAGGGATATGGTCTATGATTATATACCTAAGATCAGAGACAGTGTGTTTGTGTCAAAAAATGTCTAGCCACCTGTTGCTCAGCACTGCCCACGTGGAGTGCAGTGCGTATTGCAGACCGGTGGGTAGCCATCCTTGTTCTCAAATTGTCCTGGGTCTTCCCTATGTAAAATTTTCCACAGGAGCAATGTAACATATACACTATATGTGTAATAGTACACGTAACCCTTTAGTTAATGGTATACTGCTTGTTCCTCTATGGATGAACAAAATACTTGTTTTGCGATAGACCACCACAGGTCACACATCCACTGCACCTATAGCAACCATTCCTCTTAGTGACTAGCCATGTTCTACTGGTATAGCTTGATCTGTTGTCTACTCATAACAATTGGTCACATAAAGACCTACCCTTCCCGTACCATACCATTGAACTATCAACATTACTGAAAGGTAGATATTTATCTGATTTCATGATATTCCAGTTCTTCCTTAGAATATTGGGCAGGTCCATTTTGTCAGGAGTGAACTCAGTAGAGAATATCAATCTTGTATTGCCCTCTTCTCTTGTCTTCTTCACAAGGGCCTCCTCCTGAGTCATCCATAAAGACTCCTCGAGTGGTTCCTGTAGGTATTTGTGGCCATACCCTCTTTGCTGAAACTTCAGGAGCATCCCCCTTAGTTGACACTCTTTGGCGATCGGGTCAGTCTTGTTCCTCAAAACCCTTTTAAACTGGGAGCATGGCAACGCCTTCAGGCTGGGATGATGACAACTCGTAGCTTCCAGTAGGGAATTATGGTCCATCTGTTTATGGAATAATGTAGTTGTTAACTGGTTATCCACTTTGAGTATCCTCAGATCCAGGAAGTCGATCTGTGTTTTATTATAGGTAATCTTGAACTTCAAATTCTGGTTCTGTCTGTTCAACTCAGAGAACCAGCTTTCAAGGTCTCCCATGGACCCCCTCCATACTAACAACAGATCTTCTAGATAACTCTTGAACAGTATTATCCTAGGATCCTTGAATAGCTCTGTATCCTCCTCCCCAAAGCATGCCATGTATAATTTGGCATACTATGGGGCCATATTTGACCCCATCACTGTCCCTGAGGTTTGCAGATAATAGCTGTTCTCAAACTTGAAATAATTATATTTTAAGCAATACTCCATCAGTTCCAGAATAACCTCAGTGGGTGTATGGATATTTCATCAGCTTCCTTCTAATGGCAGATAGACCCTCCACATGGGGAATAACCTTATACAGGCTGGTGACGTCAAGAGTGACCAGAACACAAGAGTGACCAGAACGTCACCCTCTTCTATATCCAACATGTTCTTAGTCAATTTGATGACTTCAATAGAGTCCAGTATAAATGATGTAATATTACGCACTAAAGGCTGTAATAGTGCATCCAGGTAGGTGGCTATTGGTTGTAGAATGGAACACTTAATGGATACTATGGGACACCCTGGGGGGCAGTTGAAGTTTTTATGCACATTCGGGAGGGTATAGATCACTGGAGTCATTGGATATTTAACCACCATAAACTCCCCCACAGTCTTAGATAAATAGTCCAGTCCCATAGCTGTTAGTATGTAGTTGTCAATTTGTTATTGAACTCTTTGATAGGGTCCCCAGGAAGTTTGTGGTAGGGAAAGTATATAAGTGTGCCTCAAAGTATGTAATGTAGAGGCCTCTGTTAATTGTATTATTGATGATGCCTACACCAGATTGTTGTGTCCATGTTACTATATAACTTCTTTCATTGTGACTTCTATTACTGATGCAATGCATTATTTTAAATTTGCATTTTTTTCTTTTATTAGCCCAGATGGCGCTCCATAGCACAGCTGGCGTATGCTCAGTTTGCGCTGGGTGTACGCCATGGAGTTTCTCGATGTTGCAGAACGATGCACACGGGATGTAACATGGCGAACACTTAAAGGATGGTAAGATGTTTTGCACTTTATGTCTGAGGACGGGCGCAGGCCCGAAAATGTTTGCATGTATTTTATACAGTAAATCTTGTTAAACTAAAACCGAAGAGTGCCGTTCTTATTCTAGATCTTATATATGGGTATAGATATATAATTTTACAAAAAATAATCAGATATATATCTTGAAAATAAAAAGAACATTTTCTTCTATGTGAAGAACATTGGAATGTAAAATATGCATAACTACCTTCAGCTTTAGCACAGTTGGTCCAATGCGGTGTCGTGTAGCGGGCAAGTGATGTTATTTTTTTTTTTAAATCACCACAAAAGTTTGGGAACCGGCAAACCGGGCAAACCGCCATAGACTTCAATAGGCAGGCGAATTTTAAAACCCACAGGGACTCTTTCTGCCCACAATAGTGATGGAAAAGTTGGACCTGGACTGTGGCATGCCGGAGGGGGATCCATGGCAAAACTCCCATGGAAAATTACATACAGGTATACCTCACTTTACAGCGCTTCACTTTACAGCGCTTCGCTAATACAGCGCTTAGTGGAGCTGAAGTTCAACTTCCAAGAATTTTGAAACAGTGCTGTAATCTTTGCAAAATTGCTAGAAAAGTGACTGGCACCATTTTGCTATGTGAAATTTACCCTTTTTACAGCATTACAGTGCAATCTGTGTCTCAGTGTTATAGTCTGGCAAGTTTTACTACAGTAATTGTCACTATTTTACAGGTACAGTTTCTATTTAATACTAATTGAATACTGTGCTGTGCTAGTGTTAAAGTAAACATAGCACTATTGCACCCCTAATATATGTTAGTTCAAACATGTTTTCACGTTTTTAAACACACTGGCAAGTGAAAAGAAAGCTAAAACTGCCTTGTTTCACTTTAAGGCGGTTTTCACTTTACAGCGAGGCTCCGGTCCCTAACCCGCTGTATGAGCGGGGTATACATGTAGTTGATGCAGAGTCTGGTTTTAATCCATAAAGGGCATAAATCACCTAACATTCCTAAATTGTTTGGAATAACGTGCTTTAAAACATCAGGTATAATGTATCGATCAGGTAGTGTAAGGGTTAGGTGTAAGGGTTACGCCCGCTTCACAGTGCGCAGTGTAGGTGATATACCTGCACTGACCATGCTTTGCAGACCAGGTATCAGTGGTCAGGTGGACCCTTGCCCCAACACTGTGTGCCAGACATGCCATTATAGCAGACTTATATGGCTTTGGCGTTGCTTTTTGGTAATTAGAAGGCTGCTAAATGCCACTGCGCACCACAAGTGTTTTATGCCCAGCAGTGAAGGGGTTAATTAGGGAGCATGTAGGCAGCTTGTAGAGTTAATTTTAGCTTAAGTGTAGTGTAGTAGACAACACAAAGTATTGATCTAGGTCCATTTTGGTATATTTAATGCCACCATTTCACCGCCAAATGCAATCAAATAAAAAAAAAAATGTTCACTTTTTCACAAACTTTAGGCTTCTCACAGAAATTATTTGCAAACAACTTATGCAATTATGGCATACATGGTTGTAAATGCTTCTCTGGGATCCCCTTTGTTCAGAAATAGCAGACTTATATGGCTTTGGCGTTGCTTTTTGGTAATTAGAAGGCTGCTAAATGCCACTGCGCACCACACATGTTTTATGCCCAGCAGTGAAGGGGTTAATTAGGGAGCATGTAGGCAGCTTGTAGAGTTAATTTTAGCTTAAGTGTAGTGTAGTAGACAACCCAAAGTATTGATCTAGGTCCATTTTGGTATATTTAATGCCACCATTTCACCGCCAAATGCGATCAAATTTAAAAAAAACTTTACATTTTTTCTCAATTTTAGGTTTCTCCCTGAAATTATTTACAAACAGCTTGTGCAATTATGGCACAAATGGTTGTAAATGCTTCTCTGGTATCCCCTTTGTTCAGAAATAGCAGACATATATGACTTTGGCATTGCTTTCTGGTAATTAGAAGGTCGCTAAATGCTGCGGCGCATCACACGTGTATTATGGCTAGCAGTGAAGGAGTTAATTAGGTAGTTTGTAGGGAGCTTGCAGGGTTAATTTTAGCTTTAGTGTAGAGATCAGCCTCCCACCTGACACATCAGACCCCCTGATCCCTCCCAAACAGCTCCCTTCCCTCCCCCACCCCACAATTGTCCCCGCCATCTTAAGTACTGGCAGAAAGTCTGCCAGTACTAACATAAATGGTTTTTAATTATTTTTTTTAGCATATTTACATATGCTGTGGTGTAGCATCCCCCCTTAGCCCCCAACCTCCCTGATCCCCCCCCCAAAACAGCTCTCTAACCCTCCCCATATACCTTATTGGCGGCCATCTTGGGTACTGGCAGCTGTCTGCTATTATTTCACAGATATGATTGGTGGCACTGGGCAAGTGGGCACAGTATACGCTGATTACACAGGGAAAAAAAAAGCAGACTGATGTTCTAGCCCTAGAAAGGGCTTTTTGGGGTGCTGTCCTTACAGCAGAGATCAGATGAGTCCTTCAGGACTGTAGTGGACACTGAATACACTAGCCTAGCTATAGATTTCCATAATAAATAAGCAGCAGCTACACTGTCCCTCCTCTCACTAACAATGCAGCTTCCAAATTAATCTAAAATGGATGCTGTCCAGGAGGTGGGAGGGTCTGGGAGGGGTTGTATGCTGCTGATTGGCTGTAATGTGTATTCTGACTGTGAGGTACAGGGTCAAAGTTTACTCAATGATGACGAATAGGGGGCGGATCGAACATCGCATATGTTCGCCCGCCGAGGCAAACGCGAACATGCTATGTTTGCCGGTGACTATTTGCAGGCGAACAATTTGCGACATCACTAGTTGCGAATCATGTCTGCCCGACATCGCTAAATGCTGACAGCATAAGCTGTTGGCAATTAATATTGCACAAGCATTTCTGGTGAAATGATTGTGAAATGCTGCCCCCTGCACATTTGCGGCCAATCAGCCGCTAGCAGGGGGTGTCAATCATACTGATTGTATCTGATCGGGATGATTGAAGTCCGCCACAGAAGTTAAGGAGCAGCGGTCTTATGACCGCTGCTTCTTAACTTAAAAATCCGACGAGCCGGAAACTACTGGGGTAGATTGCAGCATCCGCTGCTTGCTAAATCTGCCCCATTATCTCTTATCTTTTTGACGAGCGGGCGAGTGACATATACTCTGTGCATGTTCCATATAGTGTATTACTGTGAAGTCTGCCTAACAGTAGGATTGAAAGAGTGTTAACAGTAAAGAATGTTACAGATTAACAATGTGACTATTATTGTATGAATGTACTTTGGAATTTGATGGCTCAGTATTGTGTGTGATATTGAATACCCAACAAACAATATTATACCTGATACCTTCAGATAAAATATAATATCAGCACAAGAGCTTTTTGTACTAACATTACCTGGTGCTGACATACACACAGGATTACACATACAGTGGGGCAAAAAAGTATTTAGTCAGCCACCAATTGTGCAAGTTCTCCCACTTAAGAAGATGAGAGAGGCCTGTAATTTTCATCATAGGTATACCTCAACTATGAGAGACAAAATGTGGAAACAAATCTAGACAATCACATTGTCTGATTTGGAAATAATTTATTTGCAAATTATGGTGGAAAATAAGTATTTGGTCAATATCAAAAGTTCATCTCAATACTTTGTTATATATCCTTTGTTGGCAATGACAGAGGTCAAACGTTTTCTGTAAGTCTTCACAAGGTTGTCACACACTGTTGCTGGTATGTTGGCCCATTCCTGCATGCAGATCTTCTCTATAGCAGTGATGTTTTGGGGCTGTCGCTGGGCAACACAGACTTTCAACTCCCTACAAAGGTTTTCTATGGGGTTGGGATCTGGAGACTGGCTAGGCCACTCCAGGACCTTCAAATGCTTTTTACGAAGCCACTCCTTCGTTGCCCGGGCGGTGTGTTTGGGATCATTGTCAGCCACGTTTCATCTTCTATGCCCTTGCTGATTGAAGGAGGTTTGCACTCAAAATCTCACAATACATGACCCCATTCATTCTTTCATGTACACAGATCAGTCATCCTGTTCTCTTTGCAGAGAAACAGCCCCAAAGCATGATGTTGCCACCCCCATGCTTCACAGTAGGTATGGTGTTCTTTGGTTGCAACTCAGCATTATTTCTCCTCCAAACACGACGAGTTGTGTTTCTACCAAACAGTTCTACTTTGGTTTCACCTGACCATATGACATTCTCCCAATCCGCTTCTGGATCATCCAAATGCTCTCTTGCATACCTCAGATGGGCCCGGACATGTACTGGCTTAAGCAGAGGGACACGTCTGGCACAGCAGGATCTGAGTCCCTGGCGGCGTAGTGTGTTACTGATGGTAGCCTTTGTTATGTTGGTCCCAGCTCTCTGCAGGTCTTTCACTAGGTTCCCCCGTGTGGTTCTGGGATGTTTGCTCACCGTTCTTGTGATCATTTTGACCCCACGGGGTGAGATCTTGCGTGGAGCCCCAGATTGAGGGAGATTATCAGTGGTCTTGTATGTCTTCCATTTTCTAATTATTGCTCCCACAGTTGATTTCTTCACACCAAGCTGCTTGCCTATTGCAGATTCAGTCTTCCCAGCCTGGTACAGGTCTACAATTTCGTTTCTGGTGTCCTTCGACAGCTCTTTGGTCTTCACCATAGTGGAGTTTGGAGTGTGACTGTTTGAGGTTGTGGACAGGTGTCTTTTATACTGATAACAAGTTCAAACAGGTGCCATTAATACAGGTAATGAGTGGAGGATACAGGTCTGTGAGAGCCAGAAATCTTGCTTGTTTGTAGGTGACCAAATACTTATTTTCCACCATAATATGCAAATAAATTCTTTTCAAATCAGACAATGTGATTGTCTGGATTTGTTTCCACATTTTGTCTCTCATAGTTGAGGTATACCTATGATGAAAATTACAGGCCTCTCTCATCTTCTTAAGTGGGAGAACTTGCACAATTGATATCGGACTTTGTTATTTGAAGGAGGAAGAGATAAACAAACATGTTGTGTGGGAGTGAAAAGGAGTTGAGTGGGAGGAGGATATTGTTTGCGGGGTGGTTGCATGTCAGGGAAAGGGGGGATGAAAAGGTTATAGATTATTAAAGATATGAAAGATGTTACTATATATAATAGATGATGTCATTCAAAAAAATAAGTTGTTAGGTAATTTTTAACTAAACCAACCAATAGGAATACAATAACTACTAGAATAGGTGTATAAAAGCTCTAAAAAGTGTGAGAAGATGTACAGCATTTCAATGCATGATAGGAATAAGATTCTGTGCAGCAATGAACACCATAATGGACTATGATCAAGATGGTGGCAGAGCAAGATTAGGGATACTGGACAGAAGACTTTTAAGGTAAGTAGACTTTTTTTTAGTAACTTTACTGTTTTGTTGGAGAGATAATATTTTTAACCTTTTAACTGCTTAGCCATTTCCATTCCGGTACTAAGCTGTTTTGAAGCATTTAGATGCTGCTCATATTTAAATCTCACTGAAGGTCATTTTTGGAAGTTATTTAACACTACTGCTCGAGTGTTAACTGTGCTAGGAGTATGATTTGTGCGCTCGTCAGGTTGCCCTCATATTATGAGTTGGAATGTGAAATATTTACTGTAAAATAACAGTAAATATATAGTTAAAACATTTATTAAAAATGCACATTGCATAAATATGCTTTCTCCAACATTGGTGTGTCCGGTCCACGGCGTCATCCATAACTTGTGGGAATATTCTCTTCCCCAACAGGAAATGGCAAAGAGCACAGCAAATGCTGTCCATATAGTCCCTCCTAGGCTCCGCCCACCCCAGTCATTCTCTTTGCCGTTGCACAGGCAACATCTCCACGGAGATGGTGAAGAGTATGTGGTGATTAGTTGTAGTTTTTTATTCTACTATCAAGAGTTTGTTATTTTAAAATAGTGCTGGTATGTACTATTTACTCTGAAACAGAAAAAGATGAAGAGTTCTGTTTGTGAGAGGAATATGATTTTAGCAGCAGTAACTAAAATAGTTTGCTGTTTCTACATAGGACTGTTGAGATGAAATAACTTCAGTTGGGGGAAACAGTTAGCAGACTTTTCTGCTTAAGGTATGACTAGCCATTTTTCTAACAAGACTGTGTAATGCTGGAAGGCTGTCATTCCCCTCATGGGGACCGGTAAGCCATTTTCTTAATCAAACAGAATAAAGGGCTTAATGTGGGCTATAAAACTGGTAGACATTTTTATGGGCAAGATCGATTGCTTTATTTGGGCTTTTTATAAAGATTGATGTTGATATTCACACTTATAAAATTTGGGGAACGTTTTTTTAACGTCAGGTACTGGTTTAGACACCTTTTCAGTCAGGAAGGTCCTTCCCTGTAGTAGGCTGAGCCTCATTTTCGCGCCATTACTGCGCAGTTTCTTTTGAGAGCAGGACATGCAGCTGCATGTGTGTGGGTCTGAAAGTATTTGAAAAGGTTCCTAGAAGGCTTCATTTGGTATCGTATACCCCCTGGGTTTGGTAAAGTCGCAGCAAAGGCTGTAGCTGGGACTGTAGAGGGGTTAAAACTTTAACCGGCTCCGGTTTCTTCATTTTAAGGGTTAAAGGTCTCAAATGTGGGGTGCAATGCTTTGAATGCTTTAAGACACTGTGGTGAAAATTTGGTTACATTTGAACAATTCCTTCATAGTTTTTCACATATTCAGTAATAAAGTGTGCACTGTTTAAAATTTAAAGAGACAGTAACGGTTTTGTTTAAAAACGGTTTTTGTACTTTATTGACAAGTTTAAGCCTGTTTAACATGTCTGTGCCTTCAGATAAGCTATGTTCTGTATGTATGGAAGCCAATGTGTCTCCCCCTTTAAAATTGTGTGATAATTGTGCCATAGCGTCCAAACAAAGGACAGTAATGCCACAGATAGTAAAGTTGCCCAAGATGATTCATCAGATGAAGGGAGTAGACATAGTTCTACATCATCTCCTTCTGTGTCTACACCAGTTTTGCCCACGCAGGAGGCCCCTAGTACTTCTAGCACGCCAATGCTTATTACTATGCAACAATTGACGGCAGTAATGGATAACTCCATAGCAAATATTTTATCCAAAATGCCTGCATATCAGAGAAAGCGCGATTGCTCTGTTTTAAACACTGTAGAGCAGGAGGGCGCTGATGATAATTGCTCTGTCATACCCTCACACCAATCTGAAGGGGCCGTGAGGGAGGTTTTGTCAGATGGGGAAATTTCAGATTCAGGTAGAATTTCTCAACAGGCAGAACCTGATGTTGTGACATTTAAATTTAAATTAGAGCATCTCCGCGCACTGCTTAAGGAGGTGCTATCTACTCTGGATGATTGTGACAACCTGGTCATTCCAGAAAAATTGTGCAAGATGGACAAGTTCCTAGAGGTTCCGGTGCACCCCGACGCTTTTCCTATACCCAAGCGGGTGGCAGACATAGTGAATAAGGAGTGGGAGAAGCCCGGCATACCTTTTGTTCCCCCTCCTATATTTAAGAAATTATTTCCTATGGTCGACCCCAGAAAGGACTTATGGCAGACAGTCCCTAAGGTCGAGGGGGCAGTTTCGACACTAGCCAAGCGCACTACTATTCCTATCGAGGATAATTGTGCTTTCAAAGATCCTATGGATAAAAAATTGGAGGGTTTGCTTAAAAAGATTTTTGTACAGCAAGGTTACCTCCTGCAACCTATTTCGTGCATTATTCCTGTCACTACAGCAGCGTGGTTCTGGTTCGAAGAACTAGAAAAGTCGCTCAGTAGAGAGACTCCGTATGAGGAGGTTATGGACAGGGTTCACGCACTTAAGTTAGCTAATTCCTTTATTTTAGATGCCGCTTTGCAGTTAGCTAGATTAGCGGCAAAAAATTCTGGGTTTGCAATTGTGGCGCGCAGAGCGCTCTGGCTAAAGTCTTGGTCAACGGATGTATCTTCCAAGACAAAATTGCTTAATATCCCTTTCAAGGGTAAAACTCTTTTTGGGCCAGAATTGAAAGAGATTATCTCAGACATCACTGGGGGTAAGGGCCACGCCCTCCCACAAGATAGGCCTTTCAAGGCCAAGAATAAGTCTAATTTTCGTTCCTTTCGCAATTTCAGGAACGGACCGGCCTCCAACTCTGCAGCCTCTAGAGAAGAGGGTAATGCTTCGCAAACCAAACCAGCTTGGAAACCGATGCAAGGCTGGAACAAGGGTAAGCAGGCCAAGAAACCTGCTGCTACTAACAAGACAGCATGAAGGAGTAGTAGTAGGATTTCCCAAAAAAGAGGGAACTTTCAGACCAATTCTGGATTTAAAGTTCCTAAACAAATTTCTCAGGGTGCCATTGTTCAAAATGGAAACCATTTGAACGATTTTACCTACAATCCAGGAGGGTCAATTTATGACTACCGTGGATCTAAAGGATGCGTATCTACATATTCCTATCCACAAAGATCATCATCAGTTCCTAAGGTTTGCCTTTCTGGACAAACATTACCAGTTTGTGGCTCTCCCATTCGGGCTAGCCACTGCTCCAAGGATTTTCACAAAGGTACTCGGGTCCCTTCTAGCGGTTCTAAGACCAAGGGGCATTGCATTGGCACCTTACTTGGACGACATTCTGATACAAGCGTCGTCTCTTTCAAAGGCAAAGGCTCACACAGACCTTTCTCAGATCTCACGGATGGAAAGTGAACATAGAAAAAAGTTCCCTGTCTCCGTTGACAAGAGTTCCTTTCTTGGGGACAATAATAGATTCTTTAGAAATGAAGATTTTTCTGACAGATGTCAGAAAGTCGAAACTTCTAAACGCTTGTCAAGTTCTTCACTCTGTTCCACGACCTTCCATAGCTCAGTGCATGGAAGTAGTAGGGTTGATGGTTGCAGCAATGGAGATAGTTCCTTTTGCGCGAATTCATCTAAGACCATTACAACTGTGCATGCTGAAACAGTGGAATGGGGACTATACAGACTTGTCTCCAGTGATTCAAGTAGATCAGAAGACCAGAGACTCACTCCGTTGGTGGCTAACCCAGGATCACCTGTCCCAGGGAATGAGCTTCCGCAGACCAGAGTGGGTCATCGTCACGACCGACGCCAGTCTAGTGGGCTGGGGCGCGGTCTGGGACTCCCTGAAAGCTCAGGGGCTATGGTCTCGGGAAGAGTCTCTTCTCCCGATAAACATTCTGGAACTGAGAGCGATATTCAATACTCTCAGGGCTTGGCCTCAACTAGCAAAGGCCAGATTCATAAGATCCCAATCAGACAACATGACGACTGTTGCTTACATCAACCATCAGGGGGGAACAAGGAGTTCCCTGGCGATGAGAGAAGTGACCAAAATCATAAAATGGGCGGAGGATCACTCCTGCCACCTATCTGCGATCCACATCCCAGGAGTGGAAAACTGGGAGGCGGATTATCTGAGTCGTCAGACATTCCATCCGGTGGAGTGGGAACTCCACCCAGAGATATTTGCCCAGTTGACTCAATTATGGGGCATTCCAGACATGGATCTGATGGCGTCTTGTCAGAACTTCAAGGTTCCTTGCTACGGGTCCAGATCCAGGGATCCCAAGGTGACTCTAGTGGATGCATTAGTAGCGCCTTGGACCTTCAACCTAGCTTATTTGTTTCCACCGTTTCCTCTCATTCCCAGGCTGGTAGCAAGGATCAAGCAGGAGAGGGCCTCGGTGATCTTGATAGCTCCTGCGTGGCCACGCAGGACTTGGTATGCAGACCTGGTGAATATGTCATCGGCTCCACCATGGAAGCTACCTTTGAGACAGGATCTTCTAGTACAGGGTCCATTCGAACATCCAAATCTAGTTTCCCTCCAGCTAACGGCTTGGAAATTGAACGCTTGATTTTATCTAAGTGTGGGTTTTCGGATTCTGTAATAGATACTCTGGTACAAGCCAGAAAACCTGTAACTAGAAAAATTTACCATAAAATATGGAAAATATATATCTGTTGGTGTGAATCTAAGGGATTCTCATGGAGTAAGATCAAAATTCCTAGGATCCTTTCCTTTCTCCAAGAAGGTTTGGATAAAGGATTATCAGCGAGTTCTCTAAAGGGACAGATTTCTGCTTTATCTGTCTTGTTACACAAACGACTGGCAGCTGTGCCTGATGTTCAAGCTTTTGTTCAGGCTTTGGTCAGGATCAAGCCTGTTTACAGACCTTTGACTCCTCCCTGGAGTCTGAATTTAGTTCTTTCAGTTCTTCAAGGGGTTCCGTTTGAACCTCTACATTCCATAGATATCAAGATGTTATCTTAAGAAAGTACTGTTTTTGGTTGCTATTTCTTCTGCTAGAAGAGTTTCTGAGTTATCTGCTTTGCAGTGTAATCCGCCCTATCTGGTGTTCCATTCAGATAAGGTTGTTTTGCGTACTAAACCTGGTTTCCTTCCAAAGGTTTTTTTCCAACAAGAATATTAACCAGGAAATAGTTATGCCTTCTTTGTGTCCGAATCCAGTTTCAAAGAAGGAACGCTTGTTACACAATTTAGATGTAGTTCGTGCTTTAAAGTTCTATTTTGAAGCAACAAAGGATTTCAGACAAACGTCTTCTCTGTTTGTCGTTTATTCTGGCAAGAGGAGAGGTCAAAAAGCTACTGCTACCTCTCTTTACTTTTGGCTGAAAAGCATCATCCGATTGGCTTACGAGACTGCCGGACGGCAGCCTCCTGAACGCATCACAGCTCACTCTACTAGGGCTGTGGCTTCCACATGGGCCTTCAAGAACGAGGCTTCTGTTGATCAGATATGTAAGGCAGCGACTTGGTCTTCCCTGCACACTTTTGCCAAATTCTACAAATTTGATACTTTTGCTTCTTCGGAGGCTATTTTTGGGAGAAAGGTTTTGCAAGCCGTGGTGCCTTCTGTTTAGGTAACCTGATTGGCTCCCTGCCTTCATCCGTGTCCTAAAGCTTTGGTATTGGTTCCCACAAGTTATGGATGACTCCGTGGACCGGACACACCAATGTTGGAGAAAACAGAATTTATGCTTACCTGATAAATTACTTTCTCCAACGGTGTGTCCGGTCCACGGCCCGCCCTAGTTTTTTAATCAGGTTTGATGAATTTCTTTCTTTAACTACAGTCACCACGGCACCTTATGGTTTCTCCTGTTTTTTCTCCTGTCCGTCGGTCGAATGACTGGGGTGGGCGGAGCCTAGGAGGGACTATATGGACAGCTTTTGCTGTGCTCTTTGCCATTTCCTGTTGGGGAAGAGAATATTCCCACAAGTTATGGATGACGCCGTGGACCGGACACACCGTTGGAGAAAGTAATTTATCAGGTAAGCATAAATTCTGTTTTTACATGTTTTAATGTACTTGACTGTAAAAGGCTCCAAAGCAATTATATATATATATATATATGTATATATGTTTAGATATGTGTACATATGTATTTATGTGTTTATATGTGTATTAATGTTTGTAAATACATATATACAAAAATAAATACATAAATACTCATATAAACATATACATTTTAATATTTAGACATGTATATTTTTGTATCTCTATGTTAAAGCCCTTTACATACCTTTTTTTTTTAACACCGGAGATCTTATATATTTGAGTCTATATAACTTTTTTTGTACAATAATTATTTTTTTAATCCTTTTTATCAGATAGCATTATTATGAGTGTAACTGTAATTTGTTTCACAAAACAGTTTACCAGAGCTCTGAGGACGCCTTAATCATTCTAGCATAAATCAACTTGTGATACGGGCTGTAAAGCAGACGATAAATTAACCGAAATAAACCCCTTATCACTCACGCGTAACTGCTCTTAATCTGGGCCATTATATATAAAATATATCTATCTATCTATCTATCTATCAAAAAACATAAAAAAACAATAGTATAATTGTACTAAAATTTAAATATACATTATTGTAAACAATTGTGTGTGTGTGTGTTTGTGTGTATTCTCAAGTCTATAGTAAATAAACTAGGGGGTATCCTAATATAAATAAGGACTTTTGGATATAGGTACATAACGTTAATGTGCACATAGGGGCTCCCATGAGCCTCAACTAAATGATATAGACATTTATTCCCACCAGGTGATCACTATTACCCCAGTGATCATATGGATATTTAAACATAAAAAGACAGCCTACTCTAAAATTGTTATTATTTAAGAAGATAGATAATCCCTTTATTACCCATTCCCCAGTTTTGCATAACCAACACGGTTATATTAATACACTTTTTATCTTTGTGATTACCTTGTATCTAAGCCTCTGCAGACTGCCCCCTTATTTCAGTACTTTTGATAGACTTGCATTTAGCCAATCAGTGCCCTCTCATTTGTAACTCCACGGGCGTGGTCACAATGTTATCTATATGGCACACATGAACTAACACCCTCTAGTTGGGAAAAACTGCCAAATGCATTGAAGGACTTAGAAATTAGCATATGATCCTACCTAGGTTTAGCTTTCAACAAATAATATCGAGAGAACAAAGCAAATTTGATGATAAAGGTAAATTAGAAAGTTGTTTAGAATTGCATTCCCTATCTGAATCATGAACGTTTAATTTTGACTAGACTGTCCCTTTAAGAGCTTTATTTTAAGGAGGTTGTTCTGGAGTTTAAAACAAGGAGTCTTGTGTGTCTCCTTAACGACCGAGGACGTGCAGGGTACGTCCTCAAAAAAAAAGTCAGTTAACAATCAAGGATGTACCCTGCACGTCCTCGGTCTGGAAAGCAGCTGGAAGCGATCTTGATCACTTCCAGCTACTTTCCGGTTATTGCAGGATGCCTCGATATCAAGGCATCCTGCAATAACATTTTTTAGCCATCCGGTGCAGAGAGAGCCACTCTGTGGCCCTCTCTACACCGGAGATCGGTGGCTCTTTTCGTTGGGTGGGAGCCGGTATGGGAGGCGGGTGGCGGCCATCGATGGCCCTGCTGATCTGGAGGGGGAGCAGGATTGTGTCCGGAGGCGCACATGTGCACGGTTGGGGTGGGCGCGTGCACGGGGAGGGAACCACTACACTACAGAAAAAAAGTGCACAAAAATTAAAAAAATGGGTCGAAAAAATATATTAAAAAAAACATCAGTATGGTGGTGGGGGTTAGTCTGTGTGGAGAGGGGAAGCTACACTACAGAAAAAAACGTCCAAAAAATAAAAAAAAAAAAGGTTTTTTTTTTTGCAAACTGGGTACTGGCAGACAGTTTCCAGTACCCAAGATGGCCCCAATAAGGCAGAGGGGGAGGGTTAGAGAGCTGTTTTGGGTGGGATCAGGGAGGTTGGGGGCTAAGGGGGGGATCCTACACAGTAGGATATGTAAATATGCTAAAAAAAATAAAAAATAAAAAAAATACCTTTTATTTTAGTACTGGCAGACTTTCTGTTAGTACTTAAGATGGCGGGGACAATTGTGGGGTGGGGGAGGGAAGGGAGCTGTTTGGAAGGGATCAGGGGGTGGGATGTATCAGGTGGGAGGCTGATCTCTACACTAAAGCTAAAATTAACCCTGCAAGCTCCTTACAAACTACCTAATTAACCCCTTCACTGCATAATACACGTGTGATGCGCAGCCGTATTTAGCGGCCTTCTAATTACCAAAAAGCAATGCCAAAGTCATATATGTCTGCTAATTCTGAACAAAGGGGATCCCAGAGAAGCATTTACAACCATTTGTGCCATAATTGCACAAGCTGTTTGTAAATAATTTCAGTGAGAAACCTAAAATTGTTAAAAATTTAGCGTTTTTTTTTAATTTGATCGCATTTGGCGGTGAAATGGTGGCATGAAATATACCAAAATGGGTCTAGATCAATACTTGGGGTTGTCTACTACACTACACTAAATCTAAAATTAACCCTACAAGCTCCTAATTAACCCCTTCACTGCTGGGCATAATACACGTGAGTGTGCAGTGGCATTTAGCAGCCTTCTAATTATCAAGAAGCAAAGCCAAAGCCATACATGTCTGCTATTTCTGAACAAAGGGGATCCCAGAGAAGCATTTACAACCATTTATGCTATAATTGCATAAGTTGTTTGTAAATAATTTCAGTGAGAAACCTAAAGTTTGTGAAAAAATTTGTGAAAAAGTGAACAATTTTGTTTTATTTGATCGCATTTGGCGGTGAAATGGTGGCATGAAATATACCAAAATGGGCCTAGATCAATACTTTGGGATGTCTTCTAAAAAAATTATACACATGTCAATGGATATTCAGGGATTCCTGAAAGATATCAGTGTTCCAATGTAACTAGCACTAATTTAAAAAAAAAAGTGGTTTGGAAATAGCAAAGTGCTACTTGTATTTATTGCCCTATAACTTGCAAAAAAAACAAAGAACATGGAAATATTGGGTATTTCTAAACTCAGGACCAAATGTAGAAGTTTAGCATTGGTGTTTTTTGGTGGTTGTAGATGTGTAACAGATCTTGGGGGTCAAAGTTAGAAAAAGTGTGTTTTTTTCCATTTTTTCCTCATAGTTTATATTTTTTTTATAGTAAATTATAAGATATGATGAAAATAATGGTATCTTTTGAAAGTCCATGAGTAAGAAGAAAATTACAGCTAAACATAAACACCGCAAAAATGTAAAAATAGCCTTGGTCCCAAACGAACAGAAAATGGAAAAGTGCTGTGGTCATTAAGGGGTTAAAGAAGCTAACCAGTATATATCAAATGTACCCCATTCTCACCCTCTCTCAGTAACAGCAGCACCTGCTTTAAGCAGCTAACAGTAAACCTAAATACAGGTGCATGACGGGAAATAGTTCACTAGTAATGGAAGTGAGAAATATATGAGAATGCTTAAAAGGAATCACATTTCTAGTTGCATTTTGATGCCCTCACTCACCCAACGTCTGCTCACAGCCTAGACCATTTGGCCTGTCTGCACAAGTAACCCCACCACTGGACCTCTACACCCTCAGCTCCCTTGACCTGCATAGTGCTGTCAGCACCCCAACATCCACAATACTTCCCGGGGGGTAAGTATTGTGGATGTTGGAGTGCTGACTGGACTATGCAGGTCCCTTAAAGGGACATAAAACAAGTTGGAATAGAGACAAAATATAATAATATGTACTTTAATTACTTAACCTGCAAATGTATACTGCAGTGCCTCGCCATTAACCCTTTCTTTTAAGTTTCCAAATTGTACAACTCTAACTCCCCCTAACACAATTCCTTCTATGGCTGCATCTATATCCACCTTTGATTTGGTGGAATACAAGACTTTAACTCTCATTATCTGCTGGAGCATGCCTAGAAGCAAATAAGCTGCTGTGAACTCAGTTGAAATACAATGCCTGTGTTTCTGATGCTAAATACTGATAAGGGGTGGATCAGACTACTCCAGACAGCATGGCTATGCAACTAATTTTGCTTATTTTTTTAAAAAAATATTTGAAATACTTGCCAGCAATTTTCAAATAAATTTTTTAATGCAAACTATTTTTACTCAATTAGCCCTTTTAGGATATGCACAGATCTCAACATGTTTTATGGCACTATAAGCTTTGTGTATTTGGCCGGCACTTTTAGGTTTCCCAGTTTTGGTAACATCACTACACCAATGCCTGGTGATGTCATTGGCATCACTGGATTTCCTTTTCTTTCTTTTTTTTACTGGTAACTTTTTATAGAAAGAGTTTTTTTTTTTTTTTTTTAAATCTTTATTTATTCAAGAACATGCATCAATTCCAGTCCAACAAGTAAACTTTGACATCTGGTATACATAGTAAAAGATATAAACATCTGTTCCACTCATAGAGACGTCTTTACAGTAAAGGGTAGGACAGAAAATAACAATGTAGGACAATGAACTGGACCAACACACGTCCCTGCATTTTAACTTTATTTTTCTATCCTGCCTATCTCCTCCTAACCTTTACCTCCATCGCTATTCCTCATCCCCGGGGTGTCATCCCATCCATCTGTTTTGAGTGTATTAGTGCCTGCTTTCTCTGGATGAGACATAACCATCAAAATCAAGCCTCCACTCCCCCCTAAGCTGTGCTTCAAGAATGTATTCGGTGTTACGAATCGGGTAGAGTACTTGTAGCTGTTGATTCTGATCTAGTGTGTGCAAATAAACCTCCCATTTTCTCATGAAACGTTTTGTGCGTTGTTGGGCATCCCCCATGGTGTCCACCTGCTCGTAGAGCATCTGTCTATGTATTTCTCTCTTAAGCTGAGTCAAGGTTGGGGCCACATCCTTTAACCAGTTTTTGAGGATGATTTTCCTAGCCTGTATAATCACCATATGTGTGAATTGTGTATTTGTTTTGTTTAAGTTCTGACAGTCTAAGAAAACAATTGATCTAACCGTTAGTGTAGTGACTGTGACTCCAATGGTTCGCATCCAGTGCTGGACCATCCCCCAGAACCTCACCAGTCTGGGGCACGTCCAGATCATATGTAAGAGATCTGCATTGGCTTGTTTACATTTCGGACAAGCCCCTGCCGATTCTGCTTCCCATGCCTTGTATAGTTTGGGTGTGATATAGGCCATTTCCAATAACTTGGTGTGGGACTCCCTATGATCCATGGATAGTGTGGCTTTTTGGATCTTTTGGATGCTATGTTTGACTTGGGCAGCTGAAACCTCGTCATTTAACAGTGCAGACCATCTATCTCCAATATGTTTTTGTGTGTTCTCATTGTTTGCCTTTGTCAGTGCTTTGTAAATTGGGGTGATTGACGTGTTCCCTTGTGTGTATAGCTTACATAACTGGTAGATCATCTGCTCATTCCCCAAAAACGTATCAGATTCTAGAAGCATGGATACATAGTGTCTCGCCTGGAGGTATGCGAAGTGGTGTGATCTCGGTAGGGCATATCTTTCCTGCAAGTATGCAAATGTGTGTATTGTCTTTCCATCCCCCTCCAGTAACTTAGATACTACATTTAGTCCCAGTGCCTCCCAGTGCCTGAAGGCTTGCGTGGACAACCCTGGAATAAAATTGGGATTCCCTTGTAATGGGATGTATGTAGAAGTTTCATGATTAAACTGCAGTTTGTTACATATTTTCCTCCATGCGAACAGAGGTTGCTGAATTAGTGCCTGCTGTGTGAGGTGTTTATCAATCTTTGTGGCCTGCAGATGTGGCAACATAGCCAGCGACCATGGTGCCACAAGTTGGCGCTCTAAGTCAAGGATTGTAAACTTGCTCCCTCCAGTCAACCAATCTAATACGTATTTAGCTTGAGTTGTCCAGCTATATAGTTCTATGTCTGGGACTCCCATGCCTCCCGAGTCAGTAGTACTTCTCATTCTGTCTGATTTA